>NC_052047.1:74980379-75147879 GCF_903992535.2 Arvicola amphibius
TAGTTCTGGAAATAGGACCTAGAATTTAGCTGTCCACTCTGAGCAGAATAGGAAGATCCATGAGCTGTAGACTGCTCTCTTATGTTTCTGGTTATGTGGTACACCAAAACACAGAGAGCTCTCAGAGAGATAGCCATCAGTTCCATTTCTGAATGTCAGGAAGAGCTTGTCATATGGACCACTGGTTGTGCATCCCTACCACGGCTGGAGTACTTTCTCTAGAGTGCAGATCTGTCCATGTTACTACATTGACTATGCCCATTGTTTTCAGAACATGGAATCCATGCTATTTGAGAAGACATAGAGCCAGTCGTTTGCCTGTTCTGCGCTCTCTTCCCTCTCTAGTGAACGCTCAGTGCCCAGTCCCATCACGATCCCTGTGGGATCCTGCCTTTTACAATGTCCCATCACCTTAATTACTCTGTGCCAAAATGAACCCCAAGCATTCACGAAGCCCCGGCTTTTGTCCTCCCAACACTGAGGCAAATACCCTGCTTCGTGCTTGCAAAACACCTCCTGCTTCCTTGTCCCTTTGTGTTTCGTCTGGGTCAGCTCTTGGATGATTTCTCATAATGAAGTTTCTGAGCATAGGAAATCTGTAATATAAAGAGGGAAACCAATTATACCCTCAGGAGTCCCCAAGCCCCAAATTAGGAAGCCTGCATTCTTGTGTAAAATTTCTTCCACTTTCATAGAGAAAGAAATAATAAGAGAGGGGGAAACACAGCTTTAATATAAACACTCAAACATTGGATTGTTACGCAGAAGTGAAAATCAGTTAAAGGACAAAAATTGTGTATGACTTCATTTATTTTTAAGGATCTTTAAATTACTTCAAAGAAATTTTATATCTCATAAAAATTGATCATTTCATTACATTTTCCGCATTAGATAGTTTGAATATCTAAAGTCCTCCCCTAGTAAGATGCTTTTCTGAACCCAGGCACTGTGCAAAGATGTAAGGAGAAGCCTGCAGTGGGTCTCAGAGGGGAAATATCTGTCATAAAACTGAAGCTAAATCTTTCCCATGGAAAAATCATGTCACCTGGAGAAGGTGACCACGAGGCAGTTCCAACTTGGAGAGAGAGTAGTGTAGGAGTGGAAGTTAGAGCAAAGAGCTAAGACCCACAGCACTAAAAAGCAAAACCCCACCCGACCCAGAGTTGCCAGGATGCCTAAAAAAGGCTTTCCCAAAGTTAAGACTCAGCTATGGTGTGAGGGGCCTGCTAAGGGCACTACAGTTTGAATCTATGAAATTACTGTAAGATCATTTAATAGTTTTTGTTTATTTCAATAATGGCTTTAGATGGTCGGAGGACTCTGGGACAGATTTCAGACGAGATTGTTCTCAGCGCCAGCCAAACCAATCAACTTGTAAGTTTGCTTTCCTGCTTTTATCATTGCTAGCTTTAACCTCGTCACTAAGAACCTGATGCCCCCACTGAGGGCAGGAGAGGAGCCTGACTTTGGATTCAGAGTGTCCTAGAGGCCTTCATCCAGTCGTCCTGGGGCTGAGAAGAGCAGGTGTGCTACAACACTTGGCCTCAAAATTGACACTTTAAAATGTACTACATTTTAAAATTGGGAGAACTGTATAAAAATTTGATATGGACAGCTACATTGTCGTGGCACTCCATAGAGTTTGTATAAAGGGGATTCTAAGTGACATTCCATTGACTTTCATGTCATGAATTTGCATTGTATTCGTGCTTAAAGCTATGTCTTTATTTCCGATGTTCTTCTGTGTACAATTCTGTACATTTAGTATCAAAAGAACTTGGTGGTTTGTTCTTCCAAAATGTTACTATTTGAGTTTTTTTTTCTTTTTAGAGTTTATGCAATCCTGGTTATGGTCTCTGCTTGTTTAATTCACCCTGAATATTCTGTATTCAAAATATATGAACTAACTATGATATATCCTGTGTATCTCCTCCCTCTATTGAGAAAAAATCAGAGCGCAATGGGAATGCCTGAGTCTCTCCATCAGCACATTTGCCTTTTTCCAGGAACACTGGAATTATGGATTTGGTGTTCCACATTTTCATGTATTCTTTTAATTCTTTAAAGTCTACTATTACTTTATTTATTTGTTTGTTTATTTGTTTGTTTGTTTGTTTTACATCCAGATGCAGTCTCCCCTCCCTTTCTTTTTTTTTTTTTCAGTCAGGAGGTTTTTATAGGTTTGCTGCATTTTTAGGCATTTTGTTTGATAGATGAGGCAGCACTTGAAAGCTCTATTTCTTATTAATGCCACTCCTCCGAATTTGCCAGGACATTGTTCAAGGTGGGGCCTTGGAGCGTTGTTCCCAGGAACTTACATATAAGTGCTCGTAAAGGTTTTACTCATAGCTTCTATGATCTGAACTCAACCAAGGTACTCTTCAGCAGGGGATGGATAGGCGGCATTTGAAAGCATACAAAGCAATGGAACGGTCTAAAGCCATTCCCACTTGTCTGTAAAACAAAACTTTAGAGGTCAGTTTCTGGATCTCTGAAGATTTTTTAATTTGAGACTTGTTATAGTAATGTAATATTCATTTAAAATACCAATAACTCAATTGCCTATTTTTCTTCTTTTTCCAAGTGTGAGCCCAAGTTCTAGGAGTAAATACATTCCTCTCTATACGTAAGTGACATTTCTCAATGCTTTCAAATAAATCGTATTTAAGTCTAAATTGTATTGTCTTTCACCTCCCTGTGCTTCCGGTCCACGCTTGAGTTAACGAATGTGTTTTAACATCCTCCGGTGTGCTTCTGGCACATGCCTGTGTAGTACTGGAAGTTCAGTCAGAAGCTTATTAGAGATTTGGATTAAACTGTAAAATGAGGAGTGACACATTTTCTGTTTCCTTAAATAGGATGTTTTAGGAATAGAATATCCCTGTTGCTCCTGCTCATGTGGTCCATCAGGAGCAATGCGCGGTTGGTAAACTGTGCTCGTTAACACGGAAGCGCCCGAGGATGGACGGTCCTGTCCTCCTCTTCTGTAACTCTGGCTCTGAGTAGCAGCAGTGCGCTAATCTTCACCCATCTTCTTCCCTTTTTGTTCTCACTTCGAAAGATAGCCTTGAAATGAAGGAGATGAGAGAACACGAAGGAGAGGGGACAGACTTTGTTCAGGGCTTCCTCCTCCTTACTGCTTTCCAATGGAATCTTAATCCCAGAAGCCCTTGTGTCGGACATTGACCTGCTGATGTGATCAGCAGCCTTCTGGCCTTCTCTCACACTCAGCAATGCGGCCCAGGCTCCTAACACCTGCCTAGACCCCATCCCCACAGAAGCCTTACTTTCTTCAACAGATATCAACCCCCACGCCCTCGCTTCCACCCTGTGTCCTACGGCTTCTGAACCCGGAAGCCCTGAACTGTCCCTCAAGGTTCAGGTCCCAGAGTAGAGGCCTCACATTCTAAAGACAAAGAGCCATACCTTTCTTGTTTTTCAAATGTTATTTGTCATGATATTTTTCCCTCTTGGGCTTTTAATTGACTCTGACAAGTAAAACATCCCTTATTTGCTTTGCTCAGCTAATCTAAGTGTCCTACGACTTTCGCATTTCGCTCTGACAGTGGCCATGTGCAGAGTACAGAAGCGGATGACGTGGACGACCCCTATGGAAATATCGCATCTGTGGCCAAGCCGCGGCTCTCTAAACTGCTCTATACAAACACAAGCCGGTAGGTGCCATTCTCGCTTATTTCTTGATCAAAACGGACGGAACTTGCTGGTGGGATTACAAATGTGGCCAAGCCGGCTCTCTAAACTGCTCTATACAAACACAAGCCAGTAGGTGCCATTCTCGCTTATTTCTTGATCAAAACGGACGGAACTTGCTGGTGGGATTACAAATGAAAAGGAAAGACACGAACCAGCTTGTTATTTGCCAACACATGCGAAGAAAAAGTGAGTTTCCTAAAAGTGATGATGACCTAAAGGATAAGAGTTTGGGGACCCGCCTGGGGTTCCTTGAGCACTTCTCACTGTGACTCCAGGGTCTTCATCCAACAGCATTAGTAAAGGGTCATCCAGCCACCAGTCGTGTAATTCTATAACCATCAACCCTGAGAAAACCACGTCATATAAACAGTTATACAATGGCAGAAATTACTGTCCTAACCACAAGCAAAGGTTCACCGAACAACTTTTAAATAAAATTCAAGACCACTCGGTTATTTTAAAAATCAAACGTCCCAGGGCTGGAGAGAGGACTCAGTGCTTACGAAGGCTCTCTGCTCTTGAGGAGAACCCACGTTCAGTTCCCAGCACTGAGGCCAGGCACTCACGACCCTTCGTGACTCCAGCTCCAAAAAGTTCAGTTCCCTCTTCTGGCCTCCTCCAGCACCATATTCATGTGACATCAAATTAGTATAATTTAGAACGTACTGTTAGGTGGTCTCAGTTTTCAAAAAAAGACTTACTTTTATTTGTAATTTGATATTTGCATGCTAAGAATGATGGTATGAAACTCCTAAAAGTCCTTCTTTCCTAATTGAATCATAAAATTCCTATGAAAGCAGAAAACTCTGTCTATAGAGTAAGTCACTGTGGTTCTCAGCACACACCATCTGGAATCTGAGCCCTGTGTGTTTCAGTCAGCGTTGGCATCACATGGTAGACGGCATGAGCAGTGCAAAGTACTTACGCTGTGTGTTTAGAGCCAAGGCTGTGATGAAGTCAAACGATGACACGCAGGTCGCACTGCCACCTCAGACTTATTAAAAGTGGATTATAAATCGGTTTGGGGTTATTGTGCACCCAGAAACATTTTATTATTACCAGATCCCTTTAACGATCCCACATTCACTTACAGGGCATATGGGTCATGATACAGAGTCTACAAAACAGGGCCTTAGAATGAATATATTCAGTCAGTCCTTCGACCTAAGATTGGAAATATTCATCCTACGTTATTCTCACGTTGCAACACAAATGTTGTGTATGGGGTTGGAACTGCTCCTGTTTGCGATCCTGGAACTACAGGATCTATTGCTGCATGATTCCATGATGTGCCCTAGTAGCCCAACAGAGAATCGGATCACATAGAATCAGCCAGGGGAAACATTTACATTTAAAGTCAGGACACACTTTCTGTTGAATCCACACCACTTTTGCGCCAGTATGGTGAATTCAGAAAATAAGTTAAACTGCTACACATCCCTCTATACTAGATTTTCTAAACTATTTTTATTGGTATCGTAGTTAATTTCCTATTGCTACAATAGGAACACCATGACCAAGGCAACATTGTGGAAGGAAGGGTTAATTTGTGCTAATGGTTCCAGATAAACAAGGGCTTATCATGGTAGCAGCTGAAGCAGCAAGCTGAGAGCTTACCAAGAAAAGGAAACAGAGAAAGAACACCGGGAATGGTGCAAGACTTTGAAATCTCAAAGCCTGGCTTCAATGATGTACATTTCCTTCAGAAAAGTCATACCTTCTAGACTGCCCAAAGAGTGCCACTCACTGGGGACCAAGTATTCAGATTCCTTAGACCATGGAGGATGTTCTTGCCTTCCATAAAGTATATGACAAATACATACAGGCTCAGAGTAAGTCAGGTTAGTTGTCCTTTGGTATATGGGCAGAGGATTTTGTTCCAAAGACCGGCAGATGTTAAAACTTAAGGATGTCAAATTCATATATAAAATGGTTTGATGATTGCAAAAACCTTCTGAGCATATCCTGCCTAGATTCCTTGTGGTGCCTAGTACTCTGGACATGCCCATAAGTGTTGGAGGAAGCCGCTTGTTTGTTCCTGGCTGCTCAGCCCCGAAATAATCACACAGAAACTATATTATTTAAATCACTGCTTGGCCCATTAGCTCTAGCTTCTTATTGGCTAACTCTTACATATTGATTTAACCCATTTCTATTAATCTGTGTATTACCATATGGTTGTGGGTTACCAGCTAAAGTTCCAGCATCTGTCTCTGGCAGGGCTACATGGCTTCTCTCTGACTCTGCCTCCTTTCTCCCAGCATTTAGTTTAGTTTTCCAGCCTATCTAAGTTCTGCCCTATCAACAGGCCAAGACAGTTTCTTTATTCATTAACCAATAAAAGCAACACATAGACAGAAGGAACTCCCACATCACATAAGTAGCTTTCATACTGTATGGTTTAGACATAATGACAAGAAAACCATGTTTTTGAGGGCCACATTTTAAAAATTATTTTGTTTGTGTAGCTAATTGAAGTAAAGATTCTATTCTCTTTCCTCCATGCTGCTGAGTTACCAAATAGCAGAGATATTCTCACACTGGTTCCTATGATCGACAATTCTCCCAAGGATTTCATATAGTTAAACATGAATTGTCACATTTTTTAAAGTGTTTATTTTTATTTATATGTATGAGTGTTTTGCCTGTGTGTGTGCCTACAGAGGCCAGAAGAGGGTGTTGAATTCTCTTGGAATTAAGAGTTACAGATGATGGGGCTGGAGAGATGGCTCAGAGGTTGAGCACTGGCTGCTCTTCCAGAGGTCCTGAGTTAATTCCTAGCAACCACATGGTGGCTCACAACCATCTGTAATGAGATCTGGTGCCCTCTTCTGTAGGGCACACATGCAGGCAGAACACTATGCATAATAAATAAATCTTCAAAAAAAAGGTAGTGGTTAGCCACCAAGTGGGTGCTGAAAATTGAACCTGAGTCCCTTGGAAGAGCAACCAGTGCTCTTAACCCCCAAGCCATTGCTCCAGCCCATGTCACATTTTAAGTTCTAACTGATTTTCTTTTAAATATATTATGCCTTCAAACCAAAGAAGATAAAGTTCTGACTATCTCATCTTCTGCTACATTCTATTTTTTGTTAAATATAACACTATCTCTTGCTATAATTTTGAATTTGAAGTGTTTCTGTTATATACTTATTTATATTATCTAATTTACCTAATTCTTTTTACTCTCTGTCAAACTATAAAATATCTTTTAAAACTGTCTTTGACTTTAGTATACCTATATAAATGGTCTCATCAAAGAATTTAAGCATTTAAGCATGTCTGTCTAGGGCTGGAGGCTATGGTAAGAACTGTCCTAATGTAAATATAAAAAAGAAAAAGATTTGCCTCCAACAAACTAAAAATCTTGTGGACAGATTATTTTTACAAAAACCTGAGCTTTGCTTTTGACTCACAACTATAAAAAAGTTACTCTGCTGTGCAGTGTAACTTTTAATCCCTACATCAGAATACAGAGGCAAGTGGATCTCTGTGAGCTTGAGGCCAGCCTGATCCACACAGTGATTTCCAGGACAGCCATGGCTACACTGAGAGACCCTGTCTTGAAAAACCATAAGAGGAAAAGGAGGAGGAAGAAGAGAAGGAAGAGAAAAGGGAAGGAAGAGGAAGAAGAGGAGGAGAAGATAAGAAAGAAGAGGAGGAGGGATGGAGAAGAATACTGCATTTCCTCCTTCCTCCCCGCCTTGACTTCCTTCCTTCTTCCCTTCCCTTCTTTCGTTCTTGTCGCTCTCCTTCCTGCTTCCGCCTTCCTTCTTACGTCTTCCTTCCTCCTTCCGTACTGAATGATGATGTTCTTTCCTTCCACATGTGGCACTCTGAAGGCTATTGAAACCTGTTATGCTCTATCAAGTCTGAAGGAATCAGATGTAAAATTCTACCATAAATTCTGCAAGGAATTTATTGCTATTAGGCAATAATTGTAAAAAAAAATTAAAGGAAGAACATAAGAAAAAAGCCAATCTTAAAATGTTCACCAAGCATACAATTTTAATAATGTTTCCTTTTATTCAAATATATACTTAAAGTTTGAAAGGTTTCTTCTACTTGCTTAAAAAGATCAGACTTCCTTTGGAATCATTCTTTAAAAACACTGAAGCGAAAACAGGAGGTTTTTATGTAAAAATAGGACATTTCCTCAAGGAATTTTGGACAGTGCAGAAACTTGTGTTTTTTGTTTTTGTTTTTTTAAGAAAACTGAGAACTGTTAACTGACATTTAGCTGTGCTTCTCCAATGTGGGCACTAGAGGGAGTCCCAGGTTGCAAAGTTTCTTGTCTTGATTGATTTTCTGTTTTTTAACAGACTCATAACCTTTTAACACAACAAATGTTTTCCATTTTTATCATGAAGTGTTAATGGATGTGGTGACACGGAGTGTCATACACGGCACACACAATTTCACAGTAAATGCCTGTGTGTTTGTCCATGTCGACCTTGAGAAATAGAGTTCTGGTGAACTCTTCTGAATGTCGCACGCCCTGTACCCCAGGAAGCTCATCTCTCCTGCCCCAACCAAGAAGCTCTGCGTTTGACTTTGTGCTGATCTCTTGTTTGCCCACCTGGTAGTCTAACTACCTACGGATAGGTCTCAAATTAAATGTTTTGTGTTTTGCACAGTATGGCATTGAGCTAACAACAAAGTTACAAATTTTATAAAAAATATTTTATCTCCACGAAATCTCAAGTCCAGAAGTGCAAATTTTTATTTTGTGTCATGTAGGGAAAAACAAAACACTATTCAGATGCAAGCATGGCCTCCCTTGAAGTCACAGCTTAATAGAATTTCGTACATAGATACCGCATGATATCCTCTTTAGGGTCCAGAGATCCGTGTGTACCCATGCGCTTGCCCTTGCCATGGCGACATCCTCCAGAGAGGCAAAAAGTAACTAAGTAGACCTCCAGGGACTTGGCCCCCGGGCATTAGCTTTCAAACTTTCCTCGGGTTCTTTCTTTCTTGTCTGTCTGTCTGTCTGCCTTCCTTCCTTTATTTTTTTTCTTTCCCAGTTACCAGGTCATCTGACATATCCAGTGTGATCTACATTGGTGGAGAATGCTTTAACAGTTTCTTTAAAAAAAATGTTTATTATTTTTATTGTAGAATTAAATCTAGTCATTACAAAAATTGAGTGTAGAAAACAATAGTAAACACAAAACCAAACTCCCATGAGAACATAACCGCTATTAGCCTCTGACCTTTCCACCTGTCACATGCCCCTCTTGTTGTGATATGTCACAGGGAGCATCCACCACTGTGATATGCCACAGGGAGCACTCAACACTGTGATATGCCACAGGGAGCACCCCTTACTGTGATATGCTACAGGGAGCACTCAACACTGTGATATGCCACAGGGAGCACTTAACACTGATATGCCATAGGGAGCATGCACCACGTTACAGCATGATCATGAAACAGACTTTCCTAAACACCACTTCTATTCTTACAGCTGTATTGCAATTGGCTAATTTAAGTTCATATATAAATTGTTTCCTTTCTCTCTTCTTTTTCACTATTATACATAGTTCACTCAAATATTTTTTACATGCATCTTTCATGATTTAAAATTATTTGCTTAGTGGAGACTCTTTGAAATAAATCCCAGGGTCCAAATGTAGCAACATTCTCAAACCTGTTGTTCTGTCGTTTATCTGGAACTGTACTATTTGCTCCATGTTTGTGCTCACCTCCAGTATTAGCATAATTCGTTAAACATCACATTTAACTTCTACACATCCTGATTATAGCAATAATCCTAGTATTTTTAAAATATAAAAAGTAAGCCATCTCTTTGGTGTTCAATACCACTGTTGGGGGTTTGATGATTTTTCATCTGTGTATCTAAGAAGCCTGCAGACACATACAGAATTTGCATGCATGTAAGATTTAAATAAATACTAAGCATTTTCTTCACAATAAAATTCTTTTAATGGTTACATAGTGTTCCTCTATGAGACTACACCAAGGTTATATAGGCCACATTTTCACTAAAATGGTTTTCCTGCTATAAACAATGAAGAGAAATAACTTCTGCATGCATTTTTGTACAATTATGTCGACATGCTTGTACATCACATCCATACAAGCGGGATTATGACATGAGTTTTCTCATTAAAAATAACAGTTTCCACTGGGCAGTGGTGGTGCATGCCTTTAATCCCAGCACTTGGGAGGAAGATGCAGGTGGATTTCTATGAGTTCAAGGCCAATTTGGTCTACAAAGCGAGTTCCAGGACAGGCTCCAAAGGAACACAGAGAAACCCTGTCTTGAAAAACAAACAAGCAAACAAATAAATAGATAACAATTTCCTAATTTGAAATCCATCCCCAGTTATCAAAAAACATTCAAAGTTAAGGATCTTAGAGCTTGAGAGTAGGCCAGGATCCAGGAGAATGCAAACCATCCATCAGGTTGAACAGGACTTCTTGGGGTTCAGAAGAACGTAAGAGACATTCAGCGTCTTTACTGGACATGGGCGATTCTCAGGAACCTCTTTAAATTGTATAATAAGCCCCAATTTCTAATCCAAAGCAAACAAGAAAGTTAAGGTAAAAATGGTTTTTTTTCAGTCTGACTTTGCCTCTTTCCAAATAAGAGATGTCTTAGTTGACCAGGCAGGACCCAAGGCCGGTTCCTTTTCAGATTGTTCCATAACCCCATGTCTCCCCAACAGCCACAGTCAAGAGTGGCCGGGACCAAGAGTCAGAACTGAGTGACATGTGCCTGCAGGCTTGTGCATACTCAGTGCCCAGGAGCAACCTGCCCTTGCGCTGACATACGAGAACAAGTGAGCCACCAAAGGTGTCTTTCCTTCTGCAATGGAATCTAAATGAAGGAACGAGACGATGGCACCCACCATAGAAACATTATGACCTTGTTTCCCAGCAAAGAGTGAGGATTGGCCTGGCAGGGAGATACAGGTCCAGGTCATAGAGCCAGGGTGGGTCATCTCATCACAGCCACCATGTTCCGCTAGCACCCCATCTCAGCTAAGGACACCATCTGTCTCCAAACTCCACAGTCCCACCCAGACTCTTATTTTTCAATGTGGGGTCTTCTGTGAGGTCACATCGACCAATAAAGAGGAATTGTGCGACAGACATTCCCAACCAGCACCTGGGGAGCATCTGGGTACGTCTCATGCAGCCCAGTGGAATGCTGTCAGCCTGTAAAACTCAAGCACAACCCAGGCTAAAGCTGGATGTGACTAGCTATTTCCAAATGGTAAGAACGGTTCTTCTGCCGTGTAGACAGACACTTCCACAACTGCTCTCCCCTTTAGTTTTCAAGCTAGTGTGAGCAAGGCAGAAACACAGAAACCAGCTCTGTTCCCACTCTGCAGACACAGGGTTGAGGTCAGAGAAAATGACAGGAAGAGCCCCATGGCATTTCATGAGCTGTGAGATCAAACCTTAAGAATGGACCTCCCAGCTGAGCGGTGGTGGCGCATGCCTTTAATCCCAGCACTCAAGAGGCAGAAGCAGGTGAATCTTTGTGAGTTCGAGGCCAACCTGGTCTACAAAAGGTAGTTCCAGGACAGGCACCAAAGCTACAGAGAAACCCTGTCTCAAAATACAAAAAAAAAAAAAAATGGACCTCCCAACTGTGAGGCACATCTTGCCGTTAACACACAACCAACAGTGTGTCTGTGTCTGTTTCTGGCATGGAGCTGTCTCTCTCGGGAATCATCCTTGCCTAGAAGAAAAACTTTGTGCTGTATTTGTCCTCTGTCTCCTTGGAAAGAGAAGGTGTGAAGAGTAAAGAAGACAGAGGAAAAACCATGTCCATGGAATGGCGCTAACAGTAGTAAAATTAAAACTCCTGAAAAGAGGGAAACAAATCTTGAGGCATTCAGAAAAAACGGGCCCTTGACCAGATGTCATCACAAAACAGTGAATGGAAACCAACAGATCGGTCACCGCTCCAATGCCTCTCTCCCTTCCTCTTCCCCTGCCTGTGTGTTGGGCTTTCCCTCCCTTTCATCCTTTGGGCCCCTCCTCTTCCTCATCCACTTCCCCTGACTGACCTGAGCTGCCTCCCCTCGCTCCACATCTGAGTTCCTGTTTTTGATGCTGCATAGGATGAGCCATGTTGTGATAGTTCCTCACCTGCACCAAAGTGGCCCCCACAGCTCTTCAGAGAAAGCAATGGCGCTAGGTAGGAGACAGTTAAGATGAGGATGGCTCAGGAAGTTGCCATTTCAAGTGGTTGTGTGGAACTGGAGAGATGGTTCAATGGTGACCAGCATGCGCAGCTCTCCCACAGGACCTGAGCTGAGTTCCCAGCACCCATATTGGGCAGCTCACAACTCTCAGCATCTCCAGTTTCAGGGGATCCGGTGCTGCCTTCCGGCCTCTGTGGCCACTACACTGACATGCACATAAACACACAAAGACATGCAAAGACACATCAAAGATAAAAAATCTTTTCATTTTTACACAAAGTTAAATCTTTTAATAAAATAAAAGTGTGATATGATCCGGACATGATGACCCACATCTGGAGGCCCAGCACTCGGGAAGCTTATGAAAGAAGAGTCGGGACTTCAAAGTCAGCCTGGGTTATTTAGAAAGTTTCAAGCCGGGGGTATGTGTGTGGGGGCGGGGGCAGTTAGTTTTCAACTGCGTCTCAGGTCACCCAGCCGGTCAGAGAGGGCCTAAAGTTAAATGTTTCATTGGCTGCCTTCTTTCTTTGCCACTATGGTCTCTGCCCACTTAGGTTCTTTAAGCGTTCAGATGTTTGTGTTTTCAAATGGATGGGTTTGCGTTTACAGCTCAGCAACAGAGAACATGTTTAGTGTGCATAAAGCCCTAGGTTTAGTAACCAGTACCACAGGGGAATGGCATATGTATATATACGCTATCCTCCTGGCTTGACTGAGAACCTTCCAGGATTTCTCACGTGCAGGCCATGGCATGTGAGATACCCATGCTTTTCCGGATGGGACTGGTCCTGCCACTTGAAGTTTGCGTGACTCAAAGCAGATTACTTTGTCTCTATTCTTTCCTGTAATGCGTGTACATGATACAATGTAAGGAATAAGATGATGGAGAAAATTGCCTAAATTTTATGAGTCATTTAAAAGAGAATTTGTTATATTCAAATGAATATTAATTAGGTCTATAGTATATTGGGAAGTTTGTATGTGTAAGTAAGTCTTTAACCATGTAGGCAATACATATAGGCCACACACAACATGACTTTCCTCATGGTAGATGTAGAATATATTTTCCTCATTTTATATTTCACTTTAAAACGTATTTCTCCTTATTTTTGCTAATCTGTAAGTATAGATGATGTGTATATATAATTATGAAGAACTGAACATGGCATCTCACACCTAGAAGCACAGCAGTCAGGGGGCTTCTACAGGAAGCTTGCTAGTACTGCTGACTTATGTTATAAAATCATGAAAATTTTATTTTATTATGACTTGTTGTGATGAAGCAATCAATAGTCAACTTAGCCAACAAAATATTCAGAGTGCATGAAGACATTGGGGCTCAAAAGCTGTGATCCAGACCAAGAAGCTAGAAACAAAGGTAGTATCAGCGCCCGTGGGTTGCTAATGCTCCTCTGTTTTCGTGTGGGCAGGTAGAGTCCCCTGGACATTCAGCAAATGTAGAGGTCCCTTCCATTGTCTCAGAACCTTTCATGGCTTTGTTTCCTTCAGCTGAAAAGAAAAAATCCCCTCCCAGAAGTAGCTTGGGTGTCCCAGGGAGTCATCTTTCCATATAAGGTTGCACTTATATGGCAAGTGTATCTAGGTGCTTATATCACAAGAGGACACAAATGCCCTTCCTCTTGTGATGTCCCTGTAGGCCAGGGTTAAGGGAAATCTACTTAGCGGCAGTGTGGGTGAGAACTTTCATTTTCAAATATGTGTCACTTTATTGTGCAGCTGAATTCATCCCTAGCCTAAGCAGTACTAGTTCATAGTACGTCATTATTAGATGAGGTGCATCCTAGAGCAGCCTTTATGGAATGTAACAGCTGCCAGTCAAGATCAACAAATAGTCTTCAAGCTGCAAAGGCTCACAGAGCTGCATGGATTTTTTTTTTAATGAAGCTTCTCGTGATTGACAGCTTGCTTGTGTCCATCTCTCTGACTTCCTAGCTGCACGGCTAAGGACTCCAACTTTAGAAGCACTTTACTTCTGCAGGTGTTTCGGAGGCAGTGGAAAAAACCTGTCACCCAGATGGAGGGGATTTCCTTGGTAACATGCATGGAAGCTTCAAAGAATGCTTTGGGGAAGAGACACACATCAGTAGTTTGGCCTCATCTCTGGTACCTCTCCACCTTACAGCTACACTTAAGAAACTCCCAAGAAATCCCAAGGGACACTGCCCAGAACTTGGCAGCTTTCATCCGCTCATCCAGGCCCTGCTAACAGACTTCACAACTTCATTTACAGCGGGTTCCTGAGTCTCGTCCCCTTCTCAAGCCTTTGAGAAACTATAGAAAGCCCGGATTCCCGGACCATGACATTCATGACTTAGTCAGAATGAATATTGGAAGTTGGTACCATCTATCACCCACCCCCATCTTTTAAACAGCTAAGGGGAGTTCAGTGTGTGGAATGGCCTGCAAGTCATTGCAGCTGTGTGTGCTGTATAAATCTTGCATTCTTCACCTATGAAGCTTCTGTTTTGTAAATATTTTATTTTTTTAATTGTCTTGTCTCTATCCTTTCAATGGCAGTTGACTGGTTTGGGACCTAGAGAGCTTTCCCTGTGGTTGGTACCATCTCGCAGGTGGTGAGGGGGTTGTCGGCCTTGCAGAAGCAGGGCTCTCAACCTTTGCAGTTGCAGGGCCTTGTCTTTAGCTGTTTGTTTTCTCGGCCCCTGAAAATTCATTCATTCATTCATACCGTTAATTCTGACCTGTGGCTCTTGATGTGATTTCCCTTCACTATTAAATGTGGAAGTGTCCCCAACTTGATTAGCTTTAAGCCAGTAAGCCATCACCAATTGCCACAGACCAGCCCATTCAAAAGATGTCTTACAGAGCAACTTCCTGCTAGCTCCATGATTTTTCCCTGACCTTCTGATACTAAACATCATCAGCATAGGAAGAACACCAAGAAGTTACCACGTAAATTGTGTGACTATGCCCCAAGTCCTGATGCCATTCCTGAGGCGCTGACATGCAAGGACAGTCTTTCCGGACCCCAGGTCCCAGAACTGAGAAGGGGAATCCTTTGCCTCTTCCTTCCCCATGACACTACAGAGTCTCTTGTATCCCTGGCATTTTTTGTTTTCCTGTCACCTGACATTTTAAGGAATGTGTTAGTCAGATCTCTTTCGATAAGAAAAAATTCCTCCGATAAGACATCAACTATGAAAAGAAAAAAAATAAGTGTTTTAGCTCACAGCACTAGAGGTTTTGACCAGGGTCCTTGGCTATGTCATTTTGGGTCTGTGGTGGCACAGTATTCGATGGGAGTAGCAAATCTCAGAGAACTCTGTTCACCTTGCAGCCAGGATACAGAGAGACACCATCTCCCAACAACCACAGAGTTGAAAAGTTGCAACTCGCATGTGTTTGTGATGGTGGCTGTCATTTGTCTGCTGTGGGCCGACAGCAGGTGGAGAGAGCAGTGCTGAGGGCCATCAGCTCTGCCCTAGGTGACCTGCAGTGTGCCCATGCTCTTTGGTGTATAATCAACTCCTGCCCCTCTTTTCCTGTGTTCGTGGTAGTTAAGATGGCATGTTTTATAAGCGGCCCCCAGGCTTGAGCCTCTTGTGGGGCCCTTTGCTTCGTCCTCTCCTTCCTCCTGGGAAGCCAGCCATCTGGGTAAACCATTTTGAATGTTATCGAGACAAGCATATTAGGAATTTCTCGTGTTTTTCTGAATGACTGAGTTAAATCAGTCTAGGTTGCTGGTTGACTGCCTTTACTAGAGAGGTGTACACTACAGAGCCTTTCCCAGCGTTTCATTTTCCCTCTCCGTCCCTAGCAGGGAAAGAGAGGAGGAAACGGACCAGGGGGCATGGTGCTATAAAACAGGTCAATGGGGAGCTCCCACATGGATTTACAAATACTGTCAATGCAGACTTTCAGAAAAGTGTCTGACATCAAGGATATGAACTCCTATGGTGGCAAGAAATACATCTGACCAAAAACATTGCGAGTGTTAGCACATGTATGCGTCTCTATTGACACCAGAGTTTGCAGGACAAAGTTATGTGTGGTACAGGTCCACTGTTACAACATCTTCAGTATGCAACTGAGGTCAGTGGTCAGCCTGGACACACTTAAACAATAGTGAGAACGCAATTTAAGTAAGAATTTTAGTGCCGGAGTTGAGATGTTGCCTATCTGTCCATGTGTGCGTAGCTGTGCCTCCTCCCCTGGTTGTATCCTCAAACTCTGGACCTTATAAAGAGGAAACAGCTCCTTTATCTTTCCTATTTTTTTATATTGGATCCATTTACTATGACGATTCACAAATCATTATTTTGATCTCCTTTCTTGCCCTTCTTCTCACTCTTGGCATCAGCGGGGCGAATATTCCAGGATACACCGGCAAGGTTCATTTCACAGCCACCCACCCAACAAATTCTAATATTCCGTCAGCAACCCCATCATCAGATTCAGAGATGAACCGGTAAGTAGGAATCCTATTACTCAGTTTGCTCACGTACATTAGAGAGAGATGATAATTATGGTTATTCCATTAAAGAACAATTAAATACTAAGAGTAAATTTGCAGTGCTTAAGAAAAATGGAGTGCCAGGTCCAAAAAAGAAAGCAGTTCATTTTCCTACTGAGGGTAACTTTACTCAGAATTGGCTTGGGAAAAAATGCAGGTTAATGGTCCTGTTGACAGTGCTCATGGAGGTCCCTTAAGGATCTTATTCAGAGCACACTGTGAGAAAGTATCTTTCGCCTCTGAGACCCCCCAATTGTGCATATACATCATCAATCTGCTGATATCAAAGCTGCATGCTACCTAGTGTGTGCACTAAGAACCACTAATTTATTAGCTATCTGTGTTTTTTATAAAGAAAAGAATCCGTTGAAACTCACACATATTTTAATGCCCATTTTTGCCAATTGAAAGAGAAGGCATATTGCATGAGATAACCCAGACCCAGAAAGATAAATATCATATGTACTCACTCATAAGTGGCTTTTAGACACAAAGAAAAAGCCTACAATTTACAATCCCAGAGAATCTAGACAACAAAGAGGACCCTAAGAGAGACATACATGGATCTAATCTACATGGGAAATAGAAAAAGACAAGATTTCCTGAGTAAATTGGGAGCATTGGGACCATGGGAGAGGACAGAAGGGAAAAGGAGAGGAAGGGAGGGGAGTGGGAAAAATATATAGCTCAATAAAAACAATAAATATATATATTAATTATTTCAAAAAAAGAAAGAAAGAGAAAGCAGTGGGTGGGATGAGTGGGGGAATACTTTGCTGACAATCAGGAGCGAGAGGCAGGGCACCGTTCTCATGATACCTCAGATTGAAAGCACTGGGTGGAAGTCCTGGCCCTGGATAAAAAGGACTACGCAGCTCTGACACGGCAGGTGCCACAGAAGCTAGGGCTAGCCTGTGCAAGTGAACAAGCTGTTTGGGGGCCCTCCCCTAAGTCTACTTTTCTCTCTCAACCACATTCCTTCAGTGGAAAAATATTTCACTTATCACATATTCATCTCTGTTTGGGCCAGGCACTGAATATGCATACCCCGACATTTAAATCCAGAATTGTGACATAAACACTTAAGAAGAGCACAGGAGGGCCACGCATGGTTGCACATGCCTTTAATCCCAGCACTCACTTGGAGGGCAGGAACAGGCACATCCTTCTATGAGTTCAAGTCCGGCTTGGTCTACAGAGAGAGTTGCAGGCCATCTAGGGCTAGATCATGAGGTTCTGTCTCAAAACAAACAACAAAATCTACACATCACTGAAGAAATAGAAATAAGGGAGTCCTGAAGCAGGCTAATGTCACAAAGATGTTGTTGTGTTATAATCTTATAGTGCTGGCATCTGGAATCTGCACTCTGTCACTAGGAAGGGCTTTCTGAGGATGGAGACTAGCACGTGACCATTAGGTAGAGCTCCTCTTTCCAAGGACTGGAATATTCTAGAAAGCAGTAGCTGGAAATGGGAACAGCATCCAAGAAGAGGGTTGCCTAGCTGTTCGTTTGGTTTTTCTCTCATCCATTTTTGCTTCATTTGAATGTCCTCTGAATATATATATATATATATATATATATATATATATATATATATATATGATGATCACACCCTGGCAGTGTCCCGGCAACTCATAGGAGCACAGTTTGTTCACAAGGAGAAAGCAAGAGACTGAACACGACAGGAACGTCAGCGAAGGATGCATACCCAGACCCACAACAGGATAATCTCTCTCTACACTCACTTGCTGTTACTGTCTGGGTACCTAACTAGGAAGGGGCTCTTAGCAACCACATTTCCCACATGAGGAAATGGAGGCATGCACTTACAAACTGCAAGAACTTGTGGGGGTGCTGAAGAAGATCTCACAGTAGAATTGCCTCAAGGAGTGACTCTTGGGAGGGAAGGACTTGCTTGGCCTCAGAAATTTGAGGGTCATGTGACCGCAGCCTCACCAAAGGTAGAAGGGAGTCTAAGGAGGGTGGAAAGGGCCCCCTCAGGCCTTCTGCGTGCTCCGCATCTCTCAAGTTTTTTCTGTAAGCACAGCATTAAAAGAGAGGAAAGGTACCAACTAACAGTGTTCGTTATCAGCCTATCTAAATTTCTGGTTTGACAAACCATGTTGAATATCCAGCCATCTAGTTCTGAACAACTCAACAGGAAGTTAGTGCTGTTCAGGCTAATAGTTCGGATTCAGTTTAATTTGCTTCCAAGACATTTTTTGCGATATTTATATGTACAATTTAAAAAAATAAAATTTTGTGTGTATCTAAAGGAATATGGTGTTATTGGATACCTATATAGATAAATGGTTATATAGTCAAACAGATTAACATACCTTTCATCACTGTTTTGCAAGAACAACTAAAATCTGCTCACAGAACAAAGTTTCCAATGCAGTATTGCTATTACCCATAGCCCTCACATTGTGTTAGATCTCCAGACTTCTTAGCTCTTGCCGTGCTTTTCCTCTGACCTACATTTCTCCACTTCCTCCTGCCAGTCATCCATTTAATCTAACCACTGCTCTGTGCCTTTGTATATTTAGTTTTTAAATATAAATTCACATTAAGTGTTATCATGCAATATTTTCTTCTATTTCTAGACTGTTCACCTAACATAATGCCTTCTCGACTTGCCCATGCTTTTGCATATGTCGAAATCTTCTTTTTATATTATTCAGACTCTTTCATAAGACTGAAAAATATTCCAGGGGGGACTTTGATATGTATAGTTACATCATAATTCATTCATCCATCAATAGGCACCTAGATTATTTCCGATCTTGGCTATCTATTATGAGCATGTGATATAGGTGTCTCTTTGAAGCAGTTTTCATATCTTTGCATGCATATGCAGTGAAATTGCTGGATCATCTCTGAACTTCGTTTATTGCATGTTTAAGCTCTCCCATGCTGATTTACACAATGGCTGCACCAATCTACATTCCCTTCAATGTTGTGAAAGACGTTCTCTTCTCCTGTCTCTCCCATGTTCCCTGTCTTTTCTCCTTTTGATAAGTGTCATGTCATCCTAATGAGTGTGAGATGCTGTCCCATTGAGTTTTTATTTACATCCTCAGGTCATTAGTGATTTGAAACATTTCTCACATACTTTTTTTACATCTTTTTTGAAGAGTGTCTATGTAGGTTCTTTACTTATTGAGGATTTTTGTGGTTGAGTTGTGTGGGTTTTTTGTATATCTTGAATGGTAACCCTTATAAGACACATGGGTCACAAGTATTTTTCCCAATCCATGGGTTGCCTTCTCATCTTATTGTTTGCTTGTTCTGCAGTGACTTTAATTTGCTTCATTCCCATCTATTTTTTTTTTTGACTAGTAGCCTCAGCTTTTGGTGTGATATCCAAGACATCATTGCTAAGGTCAATGACAAGACACATTTCAAATGATACAAGTCCATTTCTGAAAGCAAGGCTGGTAGTTACTGAAACTATTACAATTTTGTTGCATATTGAGAACATAAAGAAACAATATCAGCCATTAGATATATCCTTATACCTATCAGGCTACAAGAGTATAGGTAAACAATTCTGCCTGGGTCTGCTTCATGATTTAGATTTCCAACTCAAAGACTCTCATTAGAGCAAATGAAGGCATTTTCACCCCTCTCCCTTCTCAATCCTCTTAAACCTCGATTGTGTGAGGCTTTACCCAGACATCCTGTTGCTGTAACACCTTCCCACACATCCGCACTGCTACATAAGCAGACAATCCAAAGGGGGGCAAAAGGCTCCTTTTGTCTTTCAGATAAACCTCTACTTCTAAACTAAAAGGTCTTTGCTTTGTAACCAGAGAGAAAAACTCGAGTCTGTTCCCATCCCATCAGCCTCTTGAAAGGCTCCCACAGTTGTCCCCAACACACACAATAAATGTATGTCATTTATTACCCCAGACTGAGGACATGAAATCCTCGTAGGTGGTGTCTAAGGCTCTTAATCTGGAGTGGCAACGACCAGTGTTTCCCTCAGTTGGGGACTGCTTGTTAGCTCCACTCTGCCCAGCCTACAGCACACAGTCAGCCCACACAGAAACCTTCAGTGCCTGAGGAAGATGCTCTAGCCTGAGACAGCACAGTCCAGAGGGAAAAGGAGAGAATGTAATTTAAAATATCTCTGCACAGACATACAGATGATGCTTCTAGCAGGAAGGCCGGCATTCAAAGCTCTCCTCCATGAAGTCCACATTCTGATATCATTGACATTTTTGTAGCACTATATAAACACTTTTTTGAAAATTTCTAGGGCAAGGGTAAAGCCATGTGTCTGCCTGCTGCACATGGTAAGGACTCCCGTGAGCGGCTTCCCTCCTGTTGGTGTCTATGTGGTCTAATGTATGTTTCCTGTTGTGTTTTGTTACAAGCATCTCATTATCTGGGAGCTTCGGCATCTCTGGCTCCGCTGTATGATTTCTGTGCTTTTGTTGTTTGTGCCTCTTTTTTCAGCCGCCTACACCTGTTTCTGGAGTGACTGTAACCGAGCCTTTCCTGACCTTCTAGTCCTTTCCCCATGTCTCTGTAGAGACCCAGGCCATCCAAACTGGCTGCCTTGTTTCCTTTGCTACTCCACCCTCCTCCCCACCAGTCCATCACTGGTTCTTTCTCTTCCCCCTAGGAAGACGTGCACTCACCTTTCCCCCAACTCTGAACCCTCTCCATTTCTCCTCACTTCTTAGCATCTGGCTCCTCTCTGCTGACTGGCCAGGTGCTTAGGGAAAATCCAGGTCAGTAACCCACACTGTGCCTCTCCAAACTGCCACCCTCTTTTTCTCTTCTCTCCTTCTTTTGACTTCCGAATTTCTTAACGAAGCAGACAATCGCTCTCAGCACCCAACCTCCACTTTCTCTCAGCCTCTTCCCTAACCTTATATCATCTGGATTCTGGTAGCATCGGGAGAGGGAAGGACTTCTGCCAGTTGAGGACTGCCTCAGACACAGGAGAGGGGATCGCTGACAACTTTTCAAAGTGGGGTCAGGGATCGCGCATTTTCCAGGGATCTTTGCATCATAGAAGACTTCAGGGCCAAGCTGAGATTTTTAATTGCTTAGACTTTGGAGGATGCATGAAAAGGAGTCTCCATTCTGAATCTCAAGTTAGGAACAGTGAACTCCAAGTGCCTTCCGATGCACATGGGGCCAGAATGCAGAATAGAAGGGAAAGAGACAATGAGCAGACATGCCCAAGGAAGAGATGGGCACATGCTTGAGGTAGATAGGAAGAAACAGGTGTGCAAACACGTCTCTCAACTCTTATTTCCATTAGAGTCTGCTGTTCTCTGTGTGGCCCTTACTCTAGGCTGTTGCCTACACAGAAGCTATGCCATTTTCTACAACACAGGTTTTAGAAAGATGCATACATACAATAGCATGCTCACTGTAGCCCAAATATAATGCTACTTAAGATTGCATGGCTACACAGGGGTTACTTTCTCACAGTGGTTCCCTGACTTTTTGCTTCATACAAGCTTTGCGGTGTATGTATATAATCAACCTCATGGCACATTTATGTATAGAAGGTTCACGGGTTTGTTCATAATAATTGATAAGATGCACACCAATCCTGCTCTGGGGTGGTATCCCAAGGGATAAACCGTTATCTTCATAGCAGTCCATGTTTTCAGTTTTCTTTCCATTAATTTTTAGAAAAGGCTTGGTAGGATGGATTTATTCCTACTGTACAGATCAGCAAGCTAAGGCACAGGGAGGTTATAGCTGAGCATGCAGACAGCTTCAATCCAGGGAAGACACAGAAATGCAGTCTCCACACCCTGCTCCTTTGTTCAGTGACTGTCTGGAGCCTGTGTCTGTTTCTCTAGCTCACCAGCCCCTGGCTCAGGTGCCTGCCTTCCTGTGTGTTCTCCATCCACCTTCCCTTGCCACTGCCTCCAAGAAGACTTCATACAAATGCCCTTCTCTCTCCTGGGGTGGACCTATCTCCTGGGTCCTTCTATCATGGGCTTCTTACTGCAGTGTTTTAATCCATCTACGCTCACCTCTTTCCTAAGTATTTGCTACAAATCTAGGAAACATTCTCAGAAGACAGTGCAAGGCACATGACACAGGAAGGAAAACAGGGGTGGTCATTTCTAGCCTCTTCCTCTACTATTCTCTACCCCATCTTTTCTTCCTATTTCTGTGGACCATTTATTGCATAAAAGATGAAATAGTTGTTTTCATGTTAATTATTTGTCATTTTTTTCTCTTTGTTCCCATTCTGATCCTAGCATTCTCCTACAAGAAATGATAGTTGACCGCTTCCGTCACCAGGCTCCAATGTCCAGAATGGTCACAACTGTGAGGCCCTACAACCCCTTCAACAGGAAGGAAAAAGAAACCGTTGATTAATGACAGAGACCACGCCCATGAGAGACTTCTAAGCCCCAGCTGGGGGCAATGCTTTGTACACAGTGATGGAGAAGCAAAGAACACAGAATGTTCTAACCGTGTCTGTCTTTGTGAGTTGGGGTACCAGAGAGGCGACATGGCCAGGTCTGAGCTCAGGCACCCTCTAGCCCCTGGTGGTGGCTGCTCAGCCTGGTCTGTGATTCATGGTGGCAGCTGGGACCCAGACCCCCACAGAGAACCCGTCTTCAGTGTTGGAATACTAGGACTCCCTAGATGGTCCTGAGGTTGAGGATGAGAGATGATCCTCATATTCAAAAGTTGAGCAACAACGAGAGACAATGGCATTCTTTCTGTCACCTAGGGGACAATACCACATGTGGGGGGTGTACGTGTACACATCTAAAGATGGCTAGGCAGAACACTCTCTTTTCTACTCCAGGATTTCCACTCTAAAGAATGAAGCATTCCCTGGCTCACTGTGAGTCCTCAGGCAGACACCTCCTCATGAGTGTGGCCTGACTGTGCTTCCCCAAGGCGACCACCAGCAGCAGAAGTGCCCCAGACTCTCCCCCACTGTTCTATTCATAGACCCAGGAAGCACACACGTACTAGTTTATAGACATCTGTATGGGCCTGTTAGAATCACAAAGTACTTTCCTAATCTTAGCTCATTTGATCCTGCCACCCCATAACACGTTCTTGCAGTGAGCGTTGTACACTTAGCTTGCTGCTCTATGAAGAAAGCACAGGAAAGCTAAGAGTCAAGCGCTCATCTTGGAACTCAGATTATCTGCCTTCAGATAACTTACCTTCACTCTGACCCAGTTCTGTGCGGACTGGGTAACCATCCATGAATTGCTTACAAACAAAATAGAAGGAGACAAGGAAGGAAAATCCAGGTGCCTCTAGTTTTCCCAAGTGCTACCCAGGAACTCTGCATGGTGTCTTACTCCCCCTCAAAGTACAGAAGACAGGAGTTTACCACAGAAATCAAATAAGTGTGCAAAGGCCTTTGAGGGAAGCTAGGACTTCACTTTCCCACAGAAAGAAAATAAAATGTACCCCCCTTTCTCTTGTGGAAATGATAAGTTGCCTTGGTGGACTAGGAAATAATTTTAACGTTGACTCCTGTGTGGCAGGTAACAAACGGGAAAACAGCAACCGTTGGACATCCTGAAGACATGACTTGCCTTTGAGGAAAAAGAGGTGCTTCACGTGAGCCCAAATGAAACTCGAGTTACTTTCAGAAATCGCTCAAGCCAAACCTGTCATTATCGTCACATTGAATGTGAATGTCCCCCTCACATGTCCTTGTGTTCTAACACTGGGTTCCCAAACGGGGTACTGATGGGGAACTCAGTTGGAAGAAGTGGCTGCCTTTTAAATTGTAGCCTAGCCCTGGTTAGGCCTTATCTTAGGTTCCTTTTTATTGCTGTGATAAAAAAAAAAAAACTACATGACCAAAAGCAACTTGGGCTCATTTCATCTTTTATTTTATAGTCCACCATGAGTACAGTCGGGGCAGGAGCTTAGGGCAGGAACTGAAACAGAGGCCATGAAGGAGTACCGCTCACTGGCTTGCTCCTCACAGGCATGCCCTCGGGCCAATCTGACAGAGCCAGTTCTTCAGCTGAAGCTCCCTGTTCCCAGATGATCCCTGCTTGTATCAAGTGACAAACTAACCATCCCAAGACCAGACGCATCACCCCCAACGCAAAAAGGTGTGAGTGAGGAGCCTTGTCCTCCCACCACCAGGATGCTGCCCATCCCATCCCTTCCCTGCCGTGATAAGTCTGCACCCCCAACCCACAAAGCAAAACAGTCCTTTCTTCTTTCAGCTGCTTCTTCGGGTATTTCATCACAGCGATGAGAGAAGTCACTTTCAGAAACAAATAACATCAATCCAAAATAAAAAACCTTCAATTCTGGAAAATGCTTAGTGAAACGCAAATAGAGTGGAATTAGCTCATCCAGCAAGTAGATGAATATGATACCTGAGGTTCGATTCTCAGCAAATATTTCAGTGGGGCCACTTGTCAGGGGTGTTGCTGCTTGACCCTGAGGTACCTGCTCATCTTTCTGGGATTTTTTTTTTTTTTTGTGGCAGGACCCAGTAACAGCTCTTGTGACATTTTGCATTCTGAAGCACTTCCATTATCTACAATTCAGATACCAGGACACTCATTGGGGCTCTTGTGCCCTTTCCAAGCAGCTTCTGAGAAGACGTCAGCTCCGTTTTGCGTCATTCCCATGACCTCACTTAGAAGACACATGCTGATTCTCCCTTTGGTCTATAACTCACTCAGGCTTCCCATCTCTGAAGACCCAAGGTGAATCCTGCTCACCACAGACCAAGAATATGGTCCAGAAAAAGCCACAGAGAGCAGAGGCATAGCGTGTTCCTGGCCTGGGAGTATGAGCTATAGCAATGCATTGGTGGTCGGCAGTCCAGTCAAAGCTGAATAGCACAGGCATAGGTATGCATTTGCTCTTCAAATTCCGCAGCTTAGACTTGGATTACACAGATTACTTCAGGGTCCAGCACACAGTCACATTTTCCTCTCATTTGGTGCCCTGGACAATGTCACTCTCACAAATTTTATATCTGTGAGGCATATAAAAGAGAACCTCTGATGTTTAATTCAGTTATAAATCGTGGTATGCATGTCCAGTGTGGCAGTACACCCCTACAATCCCAATTACTAGCGGCTGAGGCAGGAGGATTACTAGTTCAAGGCTAGCCTGCGCAATTTAGCTTATCTCAAAATATTATTTTAGTGGCCCAGAAAAATTGGCTCAGAGGTAGAGCACGTGCCTAGCTGCCCAGCTTATTTAAGGCACAGATTCTCCTGGAAGAAAAAGAAATGCATGTTGATATTACTCCAGCGATTTTGGAAGTTTGCAATATGAAAAAGGTGAGCCTCACGGTAGAGCAGAGCAGAAACTCCAGAAATGGTCAGATGGAATCATTTTATACTCATGGGTGTAATATAAATTTTGTTTAGCATATGATGTTAGGACAAATATATAGGAACAGAAAGAAATGTAGTAGGCCCCTCTCTAGGTCCCGCGACCAGCCATGGGTAATTGGCTAGGTTTACAGTCCCAGGCCTGAATTCCTTCCTCTTGCACTGTTCTTACATCCAATTAGAAGGCTGCTGGTTGTCCCTGATGTGTGTCATTACTGTACTCGGGGTTATCTCGCCCTGCTTGCTGTTGTTGAGGGCCATAGTCTTTATGGACAAGTAGACTATCTGTTGCTGTGTCCTGGTGATGAGGCCCACATGACTCAGCTGATATAGTGGTAGGCTACAGAAATGAAAGCTTTGGTGCCTCCTGAAGAATTGGTTTTGAGAGAATGCTAGGCAGAGAGAAAAGGGATAAAAAGGGACCATTTGCAGGCAGCTGCTTCTAGGGAACCATTTGCGACACAGGCTTATCAATGCTAGCTTCCTCTGTGAACATGACATTGGCATCGCTGATAGCCTTTTCACTGCTGACAACAGGTGCCTTCCTCATCTGGAGACTTCTCTGAGACCTAGGACTATCAGCACAGTGGCAATCCCCTGACACAAACTCCACGGTCCCTTGGCTAGTAACCCACTCTGAAAATGGCTTTGCAAACAACTGATAATACACTTTATTGGAGACAGGAGGAGTATCTCTTGCTTAGAGGAGGAGACAAGGAGAAAGTCCCGGTTAATATTCTCAAAATGCACCTAAAACATCTTTAGAAGACATGAGGAATGACTGTCCCCTTAATGAGATGCATACTTATATGGCCTCAAAAGAACCACCCTTTCTGCAATTGTTTGCACAACCTTACTGCTAAGTTCACCCACTTTCTGAATTATAATTCATGAAGAATTTTTTTCTCTTCTTCATTTAATTTCTTTTTTATTTAGACCTTGGCCAGAATCCTATGACTCCTGGCCCTAGCCACCTCTCTCTCTCTCTCTCTCTCTCTCTCTCTCTCTCTCTCTCTCTCTCTCTCTCTCTCTCTCTCTCTCTCTCTCTCCTTTCTCGTCTCTCTCCTTCCCCCCTGCTTCACACATGCATATGGTGGGTTGTGGGGTGTGGGTGGGTGTGTACTCCCACCCCACCCATATAATGGCTAGCAAATTTCCATTGCTGGGCCCATCTTCTTCCTCAATCTCAACTAGAAAAATTAACATTTTTTCTTTTTCCATCTTTCGTCTCCCATAAGCTGCCAAGTTCTGCAACTTGCCTGTCTTGTTGCTTTCTCTGAAGCTTCCATAAAATTTCCCTTGTTTCCTTTAGAGTCTGTTTTGAAATCGAGATACAAGTCTAACAATCTTAAAAAGAGACCCTGGGTCTTCAAATGACAATATCAGAGTCTAAGAAAGTAATTAGTTTTCCATCTTCATCTGTTATAAGCTTGAGGGGCCTCATAGTATAGAAATAAATAAAATAAGATAAAAATGGAGTGAGGCATTTGTTTTCCTCTGCCTGCCTCGAAGCCCAGAGTTGATTAAATAATCCCATTAACATAGAGACGCAGACAAATGGAAGACAGGTTTCACATTTAAAACCGCTATTTTAAGAAAGCCTTTGAGTCACCCTGGGGCACACCCAAACTCTAGTGGTTTGTCGACCCGCTTCCCCACCCACTCCTACTTTCAGCACAGGTCTGGGTTCTTCTGTGTCTACTTCAGGTCCTTATGGCCTCAGGAGGTATTTTAGATGATTGAAAATACACCCACTACACTAAAAACAAACAGACCTTTCATTTATTTCCCAGAAGTGGCTAATGCGCAGTGGGGTAGGGTTGCTGAACTCAAATCTCTTCTGATCTCTGCTCAAAGTGCCTTTGTGGCCAGAAAAGGCAATTCCCTGGTAGTCTGAACAAACCAACAGCCGAGAATTATTTCAGAATACATTGAAAATACTCGGAAACAGATCTATTTGCTCTACTTGGTCCAGAGGAGGTTGGATGACTTTTCTGTCTCTCTAGACTTACAGTATTTATGGTACAACTGTAGACTAGTATTCATCAAAGGCACAGAAGAAAAGCTCAAAGCTGAAGAGCTACCGTTAACTATGGAACAGGTTTGTTTGTAAAACATTTTGGGGATTGGTAGAAAAAACGTTATCATGAAACCCATTATTTTGTACAAATAATATATGCTAATAAGAAGATTAATTTGAAAAACAGCATGTTTTCATCTCTGCTCTTATTATCCTGGGGCATTCAGGTTTGTATTGTGGCTTCCATAATCAGCCTGAACAAGCCTGAGGTTTGCCTCCCACTCTCCAGCTGAGAGACTTCAGTCACCTAATAAAAACGTATAAACTACACTATAAATATAAACATACTGCTGGTATTCATATTCATTCATTCCATAGAACTTCGAGGCACAACAATGGGGAAATTTCTAAAGGGATCAATAAGTAATGAGGAGTAATGTACAAAGTGCCATTAAACAAGCCGTATTTATGCCAAGGAGCCTCAGCGAGCATGAGCCTGCCATAGCCTCGTCTCAGACAAGCAGCACATTAAATCTTTAGCATTTTTCTCTTAACTGTGATGCATTTCTAAATATTAAAATATTGTCATTTTCTAAATGTGCCTCTCATACACAAGTGTTAGGTAACTAGACAGATAATAGCGAGCTTGAGGATGGACCGCCTCCCTTATGACTGACTCGGGACCCCCACCTCTTGTTTCCCTGATGGCACTAGAAATGAAAACACCACAAGTGTCACCTTGATATGGCAAAGCCGTATGAGCATGCAGACACCTTGGGGCTTTGTTGAGGCCCATGATGAACAGCTACTTCGTCCTGGCCCAAAAGGATGGAGTTTCAACTCTGCCACTGACCCTGGGTGGAGAGAGGACATTGCCATCTTTCTCAAAGACGAAAACACTACATTCAGGCCAGAAGATGGCTTAGCAGGTAAACATGCTCACCACTAACCCTAGGACCCACATGGTAGAAAAAGAGAACTAATTCCTACAAGTTGTACACTCAATGGTACAAGTGCTTGTCCCATTACACACACACACACACACACACACACACACACACACACACCTATATAAACAAATAATGATTGCAATAAAACAATTTTTAAGAAAACATTTACATGCCATTGCAGATGCCCTTAAGAGTTAATGTAAGTGGAACTATCTATCGCAACCCTACAGAAAACTCCCCCATCATTAAAAAACTAGCACGAATCCTGCTTTGGTCTGAGCAGAGACCCTTTTGGTGATTGCCCACTCTTTCCCTCAGGAATGTTTCACTCCATTCTGCAGTAAATTCTGTTTGCTACACCAGGGTCTGTAACACACTCTTTCTTCTGTTCTGCACTGTGCATCTCTTTCGGTTCATTTGGCAGAGATCATGAGGACCAGGGAAGCAATAGTGAGCAAAGCAAGGTCCCAGTGACAGCATAAATGAATATATCTGAAAGGTGAGGCAATAGACAGTAGTAATACGTCTTTACCTTAAAAGCTACTTGTTTTGTAAAAATGAAAATACATGGGTTATTCTGGAACTGGGGGGAGCCCCTGTTGATTCTCAGGGAATGGGAATCTAGAAGGATCCAGGAAGTAGTTTTATAATCCCGCAGGAAAATTGCAAATATCTCCAGCCAGCTACCATCATTTTCAGGCGTGGTTGTTTTAGTTTGGGGGCATCAATCCTTATACAATCCACCCAAGTGGCATTCAGAAACAATTCTGTGACTTTAATTAATGCCCCCCCTTTTTAATTTGCTTGCTGCTTTCTTTCACTGTGGTTGATTTTTGAATATACTCTCAATCGCTGTTAAGATATTTCCCACCCCATCCTCTGTAAAGGACATTTCCTCACTCTTGTCGGAAGGTTGGCCTGGAGAGTCCCAGCAGTCTGATATGTAAACTGCTGTTGTGGTTAACAGGTGGGGGCGGGGCTGGCTTCCTCCTGCCAGCCCCCAGATGTTGCAGACTACTCTGTGTGGGTTTCCAGGGCAAGCTCTGCTGATTCTGGCTTGTAAGCTGTAATGGAAACAACTTTACTCTGTCACATTCACACTTTGGAAATAAAGCCCTAACACGTGTTTGGTATAAATCTATTTTTCCAGCGCTGGGAGACCGTTTTCATTGTGTCGTCTGCGGGCAGAGCCACAGATAAAAGATAAAGCCAGACTTAGTGAGCACCCTGTGGGACAAGCAGGAAGAGGCATCAGAGCAGAGAAGGAAGGAGCAGGGCCCCAGGCTCAAGGAACTGTAGGGTTCTAGGGTGTGCATCAGTGCCAAGAAGTCCATGCAAGTCAACCCCATAGAATGCCAGATGAAGATTGCAGTCTTTGCTTGGATTGGCAGCCCTCAGTGATTGCTTGCCCATGCAAAGCATAGCCATGGGTTCTCTTGGGTGATTGCCGAGCTTCAGGGTACCACGGGGACTGGTGAGAAGGGCCCTGAGCAAAGCAGAGACTCTTTCAGATAGATGAAGGGAAGAGGACGAGGCATGGGTGATGTGTCTGAACTGTGTGCTGTCTGTTCCCTCCTAGAAAGGATGGTCCCAGGTCAGCAATTCCAAAATAAGGTCAGTATTCTAGGTAAATGCAACTGTCTCTTAGTGTATTTGGGGGGACTTGCTCTAGGACCCTGTGGACGGCGGAATCTACACATTCAAGAAGCTTAGATAACATGTCAGAACGTGCACATAACCTATCCGCACCTTTCCATATACTCTACCAGCCCTAGACTTTTTATCACACTTCATACAATCAAATGTTATATAACTGGTTGTTATGTTATACATCACTGGGGAATAATGACAAGAAAAAAGGTAGGTATATGTTAAAGACAAAAATCATAATGTTTTCCCTAAATATTTTCAATATACCATCAATTGAATCTGTGGATGCAGAACAGGCAGATTTGGAGGGTCCACAATGTTCCTGACACTTGATGGATTTGTGCAATGCTGTTAACAGTCAATTATAGATGAGGACAAATGCAACCAAAAGCTTCCCTGGGAGGATCACTGAAAAACTATTTACAAGGTCAATGTCCTGAGAGTCCTTTCATGAGATGTTTCTAAGACCAGTGTGAACATTCATATGCCTAATTAAACAGAAAGCTAACCACGGGTCTCTTGATACTATCAGAAAGATTGCTGTCTGGGAAAATCCCACACACACAGAGTGTGAGGCCTTCATTCCAGCACTGGTCACAGAGAGAAACTCAGCTTCAGGGCATGGTGTTTGTCCACTAATGTGCTCCTCTCAGCCATGCGGGCAGGGGTGGGAGAAAGCACTACATCTCAGTACCCCTCAGTTTCAAAAGAAAATCCAGCTGTCTTGCACAAGTTGGGTCCCAAGTGGTCTGGGTCAACAGTGGTCAAAGTTGAGAACAGAAAAGCAAGAAAAAGTACTGGAAGCTTGCTACTAATTTGTGTCTGAGGCAGACCTGTGTCTTCTACACAGGTAAGTTCTCTTATCTTCCTCTCTGATTTATAAGCACTGATTAATTATTCATAATTCTGAAATTACAAACGGATTATTTAAAATTCTTTTAAAATGTGAATGAATTATTAGGATATGAAATTATGGAAAGTAGAGAGTTATATCATGTTGTCGTACCAAGGAATTCCACAATAGCCTGGAATGAAGTATAACAAAGGTTTATTTATTTGGGGATAAACTCACAGTAAGGGTAGCTATCTGCAGTCCTCTGTTTATGCTGGGAACTGGAACTGAATCGGGCAGCAAAAGGGGCCACGCACGCCTTTTGTCTGCATTTATAGTACATGAGAACACACCCAAAGTGGGTTGGTATCTTAAAGGCTATTGGTTGGAGGACTTCCCACAACAATATCATATCAAAAGATGTGTCTGATTGCACCTCTGGAAAGTGTTGAGGTGTGTGTGTGTGTGTGTGTGTGTGTGTATACATGTGTGTACATGTGTGTACATGTATGTGCATTTCTCATTGTCCTTGGACTTTTAGACGCTCCCTTGACTATGTTTATTTTAGAAAAAGAACTTATCTTTCCCAATTTTCTCATCAAACTAGGGTCAGAAACACACCTTTGAGGTCAATGGTTTTCTTGGTTTGCTATTTAAGAGGAGATGTCTCAACTGCCTTCAAGTAAAGGTCACAGAAATATCAATATGCTTCTAAAACAAAAGGACCAAAAGGCTCAGCTTTCAGAGTCAGTTAAAGTATGGTGATGCAAATTGCGGAAAATCAGTGGCCTGTATCTCCAAGAGTTATTTAATAATGAATTTATCAGTAGAAAAATAAGAGGATCTCTCTCAAGTAACTCATACGCAAAGCAGCTAAGCCAAGCGCAGGGAGAGGCAGAGCTGCTGGGCTTAGAAGGTGATGTTCCAAGGAGAACTGTGCCGAAAGGGGCAGGTGTGTAGTGTTCCCATGCTCCCCAAAGCCCTGAAACAATATATAGTGACTTCAGCCAAGATGCCCAAAGAAGGTGTGTGTGGAGAGGACCCAGCACAGAGGCTGTTCCAAAGTAGAATAACCGAGACCATAATCAGTACATGCCCATATTTTTATCCCTCAAAATCCAAAGAAATATGCTGATATTTGGGATAATTCTAACCAGTTTGCCCTCTCCTGGATTAAATTCACAGAATCAGGGAACTCTATGGGCAAACGGCCCTGGCTGGTGCAGAAGTGATATGACCATACCTCCATGGTGGCCTGAGACGCAAATATTCAGGTTACATCCTAGACTGCCCCTCACTAGTGTTCTCCGGAGCTCAGGAGTGGGCTCTGCAGCTCTGAGCAAGAGAGTGCTCTTAGAAATTCAGTCATGGGCAAGGGACCTCAAAGAGTTCTGCATCTCATCAAAGCCAGAGGCTTTGTGTTTGCCTTAGTTTGAACACAGTTCCTCTGAACTTCTCATGTTTGCCTGTTGGAGTGCCTGGGCTCCTGAAAGGCATTGTTATTCATAAGGCTGCAGCCCACTCAGATCGGTGTGTATTCCTCTTCTTTTCCCACAGGCCTGACTGACAAGTGCTCAGTTCCATCAGAAGAGGCTCTCATGCATGAAGACTCAAATGTACTTCCTGGGTAAGGTGAAACAGCGAGCTCTGGAGTCCAGGGACAGGGAGGTGAGAGGAGGGTCTTCCAGGGACCTGATGAGGGAACTGATCTGTGTATGGAGGGACCCTGGACTCTCCCCTTGGCCAAGATACACAAACTTGTATCTCCTGAGTGTGAGAAGAGAACACTTGTGTCTAGTGGTGATAAAGCTGTCTGCTGATACTCACTCAGTCCTTATTTCCCCAAAGATACAACACTTAAGACTTCCAAAATCCATGTGCATGTGCCATCAAAGCTAGGATCCATTCCCTTTGGAATCTGCAATTGTTCCCTATGCCCTGTTCTAGAAGCCAACACACCTAGCTCAGGTCAACACTGCACAAGCGTCAAACTGGCTCCAGTTTTTACTCAGATTTGTGGAAGGAGTTGTTGATGTGACCCCTACCTTTCTCGCTGGGAAAATGAAAGACTGTTGAAGGTATTGAAGAAGAGAACAGGCCCAAGTGCTTAACAGAGTAAAGACCTTCAATAAACTTTAAAATGGTTATAATTAACAGCAACATTTCTTGGAATTGTGCTTCCGGTTCCTCCACGGTCTGGGTGGACTGTCCTTGTCCCAGATAGCCTGTTTCCAAACTACCAGTCCATAAGAACTGTCACTAATAACTATGCCCTTTTATCTTCCAGTTGGCTCAGTCTCAGCAATCCTAAAAAGCCAGTGACATCACAGCTTATGCATGTGCCACTGATGGTGGGATCTGGGTCCTAGCATCAAAACTGAATAGCTTGTTTGGGTCTTTGCATATAAATGTATGGATAGCCATATTTCCACACACACATGCACATACACGTGCACATATTATTGGTTTTTCTCCCATAACTGAAGCCTCCAGTCAAATGAGCACCTCAAGTAGATCCATCATGCATCTATGATATGACCTCATAAGTAACCTGAAGAAAGTTGGTACCACTAAGTTGTTTCAGACAACTCTTGAGAATCACTGGTACTGAGTATTAGAAAAAATAATAAGAGACAGGCCAGGGCTACATTCTAAAGGATACTTGAATGCTGGCATAAGAGCTATAAACTTCTCCCCATAAATGAACATTGAATAAAGGCTTATGGGTATTGAAGGTGACTTTAAACTGAGTAACAGGAGAGATAATAAGATGTGAGTGGCAAGAAAACTCAACAGAGGTATTTAGCATTTGGTGCAGTTTGATTACTATGGTGCCTTCAGTTGCCTCCCACCTAAACAGGATGTAGAATCCGATCATGAGATGCAGCACTGGGGTCTGGTTCTGTTTTCAGACACTCCTGGATGTTACTGGTGCGCTACACGGGGCTGTCACCTTGCTCTCATGTCTTGGATCCATGTGTTCAAGTTTAGCTCCTTGCTGCTCGACTCTTCACCACACCCTTACCCACTTCTTTTCCAGTCTGCATATCTTTAGTCTTCGGCTCCACTGTGGACTGAACCATCTCAACTGGTCCTATGTTAATACTGGTTTTAGGATTGAAAGAATTTCAGTAATCTATCTTAGCTGTACATAATACTAGGGCTCAGAGTGATACATCTACATTTGTATTCCGTATGCATTGATCAAACCCAACCACCTTTACCAACCCTCCCCTACGCCTGCCCCAACCTCTGGTAATTACTGTTGTGTTTCCAGTGGAGTTCTAAATCCTCAACTTTTCCCTGAGCTCCCTTGAGCATCTTCACCCTTTCACACTAAGCCCTTTAGAATATTTCTACTCCTCTCTTTTGTCAAGATTATCTTCTTTGATAACAATAAAATATGAATTTGTTCATTTAGCATTTCATAAAAATACTTCAGTGACCACACTTACCTTTGGACTTGATCCCCAACCCACTAGCCAACATGCCAATCTTTCGAATGGCCTTGTGGTCGCTCTATCTGCTTTTCCCAAGAACATTTGTTTGTCACCCTCTACATTTCTGTCTGATTACTGCACATGTTTCAATAGTGTCTCTTGCCTCTGCTTAGACTATTTGCGTCTTCTACACCAACTTCCTTACCCTAAAGATCCAGTAACAACTCTCCCCATGAAACACTATCACTCCCAGGGGGATTAAAGATATCCTTTTTATTTTTACCACACCATTTTTATCTCTGTGCCCTCTTTGTCCTACAAGTCAGCAACAATGTTCTAGAAGGTTAGGAAAAAGTCCTCATATTCTGGGAAGAGAGGTAATATTACAAGAAGGTAATTGAAGTTCATATATATGAGAGACAAAAAGTTGTGGGCTCAACAAGATGATTCAGTACGTCAAGGTGCTTTTGGGCAAGCCTGCCATGAGCTCAATCCCCAAAACACATGGTTGAAGAACTACTTCTGCAAGTTGGCCTCTGATTACTACACCACAGACAAATGATATATTTAAACAATGTTTTAATTGTAACTATTACACTTCATGTAATGGGATCCCTACGATGGTGAAGATGAGAAGAGAATATTTAGAACTCATTGACTTCAATCTTCCATGACTTCCACAAATACTTACTAAATGCTTCCTATGTCCCAGGAACATGTACAGTATACGTGTATCCAAGTAAGTGTTAGTGCTTAGGAAACCGTGTGGAGAAAGGACTCACATACAGCACATAAATATGTAGACAGATGTGTAATCAGGGAAGATTCTGCACAGAGTGGGATTCCTGGAGTTTTCAGAATGAGGGAGCCCTCCCAGGCGTAAGAGGTGGCAGGTACACAGATGGAACGGTCCTGATGGGGGTGGCTGTGCATGCCCATGGACACAGAACTGCTAGTGGAGCTTAGAGTAGAATAAAAGAGCTTCCTTTTGGGGTATGTCAGGAAGGGGTGGTCAGGAAGGAGGGAAGCTGGTTTAGCTTCGGATGCTGCCCACGGAGAGTGCAGCACGGTTTGGTTCCTGCTCTGCTGTGTGGCTATCCACCACCAAGGTCTCTTTCTCCCATCTATGTTGTTGGTTGGTGCAGGAAGGAAGCTGCTCCATACTAGTCCGTATCTCTTTCTAACCTTTCTGTATGCGGCTGGGTTTCTGCTATTTCAACACAAAAGTTGTGTTCCTGCTGGTTTGTTATCAGGAAACCTGCTCCCTTAGTTTTTCTGTCATATGCAAAATCTCCTCGTAACTTACCATAGCTGGATCCATTTGGGGCACAGCCTGTGCTGTTCTTTTTAAACTTTTCTTACACAATATTAACAATATCCATGTATTCTGTGTGGACTTCCACCTTGTTGAATTCATTTGTCAGGCAATTGTTTTGGACTGCAGACAGTAGTCTATCACGATGTGATCGTCTAAGATATCAATAAATCTTGCCAGTGGCTGTAAGGAATTGTGAGAATTTAAATGACTTGAAGCAGTAAGCTCTGCCATAGAAAGCAGCAAGATTTCTCCAGGCCCAGTGACGTCTCTGGATCCCAGAATGGCTCTGAGGTGTTGATGTAATTGACTTCAAGCATTGTTATTTTTCACCTCCATCTTGATAATATTCCCAATAATGAGGGCATTCCTGGATGCATTAGCCAGTCACGAGTCCCCTAAGAGGGCTGCTTTGAATGAACAGGTATGCTCACGTCAGTGACCCCAGCATTCTGGAGGCTAAGACCAGAGAGTTGCCATTAATTTGAGGCTAGCCTACGTTGTACAGAGAGCTCCAGGACAGCACTGACACTTTCTCACAGAAACACTGAGTTTTTCTGCCATGCAGGAAGCTGCAAGTTCATAGTGAAGATAGGTCACCTTGGGTGCTAAAATTTTAATAAAGGAATGTGGAAGACTATATGTACTTATTCCACGGCAACAGATGCAGGCCATCATGATCGCTACAATGCAAACGATCCTCCTATGTAAATAGTTTGACATGGTTTCTTGACTTTATGATAGAATGAAAAAAATGGCAGATACCCAGTGGAGGCTTAAGGAAATTTTAGGTTCTGGCCTTTCCCCTGGCACAGTGATGCTCTGCCACGATCCTGGTCAGCAGTGGTGGGATCACCAAGGGAAACAGCAGACTCCACAGTGCTGTGTGGCTAAACTGAGGTTTTGATACACTCCTCATTACAATGGGCTTACCAGGGCATAGAGCCATTGTAAGGCCAGTTACACCTGTGCATGTCCTCTTTGTAGCTGTTCATTTACAGAGCCACCAGGGAAGGACTCAGACCTAGCATGCCAGGTGCAAAGTGAGATTAAAAATTTGCCCACCTAGAACTTCAATCTATAGATCACACAGTGCAGGTCACAGCCTTACGTCTTAGATGCCAAGTTTCCTGTCAGTAGTCTTATTTGGAGGTAAACGGAGAAACTGGAGAACCCCCCAAAGGCGCTGGGTCTGATTCAGACCTTGTTTTTTGTTTTGTTTTTAGTTCTTCTAAGTTCTCTCAGGAATAGGTCTTCTAGGTCTGGAGGCCAAGGAGTGAAGAGTTTCAGAGAAGGCCACGCATAACTCCAGTCTCCAGTTTTTTTTTTTAAATATTTATTTATTTATTTATTTATTTATTTATTTATTTATTATGTATACAATATTCTGTCTGTGTGTATGCCTGCAGGCCAGAAGAGGGCACCAGACCCCATTACAGATGGTTGTGAGCCACCATGTGGTTGCTGGCAATTGAACTCAGGACCTTTGGAAGAGCAGGCAATGCTCTTAACCTCTGAGCCATCTCTCCAGCTCCAGTCTCCAGTTTTACCTTCAGTGTATTTCCTAGGAATACAAGAATCTCACACAAGCCAGCCTCCTGCGGGCCATGTTCATGGCCAGGGTCGTGTCACCTGTTGTAACTGCCTTTTTGCCCTTTCAACTTTCCCCTCGACGCAGCTCCAGATCATGTGGCCCTGCTTGCATGATCTGGGACAGCAACTTGTTGTAAATGCTTTCTCCTTTCGACGGCCGTCATGTGGGTTTCCTACGTCTGGTGACCCACATCTGAGCTCTCAGGTGATGTTTTCCTCCCTCATGCTCTAATCCCAAAGTCATGATGGGAGTATTCAACACGTCACACGAGAAGCTTCACCAGCGTCCTCACTACAAGGCTGCTGTGATAGCTAATTGCCACTGGCAACTTGACTGGTTTTAGAATTACATAGGGGACACATTTTTAAGAAGTTAACTGAGGGGAAAGAACCACCCTGAATGGGGGTGACACAATCCTATAGGCAAGGGTTCTGGGATGAACACAAAGGGGGACTAGACAGGTTTCCTTTCTCCATACTTCCTGCCTGTGGATCGACATGACCAGCAATCTCACGCTCCCCACTAACACGCCTCCCCAACCCTGATGAAGTCTTCCTTCTCAGAAACATATCCAAGAATGTATTGCCAAATTCAATATCCTAGAGACTTCCCCTAATATTTTCTCCAAGAGGCTTTAAATTTTAAGTTTTACATTTAGTGTTAATCCATTTGAAGTAATTTCCATGAATGATATAGGCAGGAATCCAGGTTTTCTCATGGTATGTTATGCTTGTAAGCTTGGGTCTTTACCCTCTTGTTGCTGTTTCTCAAACACATCCTCCTTTAAAAAAAAAAAAAAAACCAAAGACAAGGAAATCATTCTTCCCAGAAATTGCCTCCTAAAAATAAAATGTGTTATATCTTTGAGGATTTCATCCATGATATTTTGATTATATTTATCCCTTCTCCCAAATTCCTCCCATATCCACCCCCACCCAATTCCATATCCATTTTGACAGGTGTTTGGACACAGAGACAAGAAAAGTCACAGATGGTGTCACACAAAACTTTCTCCTGTCATCTTCTTGGATCTTTCCTCCTGTCTCTGTAGAACTGTGAACGAGAGAGCAGATTCTGGCCCACACAGAGAGACTAGAGCAGAGTGAGCCATAAGCCAAGCCTACTGCAAGCATTCACTTCCCTTTACCTTTGTATAAATGTGTATTCAGTTCATAAATCATTGTTGATTTGGCCTGGTGAATACAAAGACAGCTGGATGAGACTATGCCCCTCGGGATCTCATCTTTCTCCTCCACCGATTTTTATTTATTTTTCTGTTTGCTTGTTTATTAACATGGAAGTCGGGTGTACCTTGTCATGCATGTGGAGATCAGAGGACAACTTATAGGAGTTAGTTCTTTTCTTCCACCATGTGGATCTCAGGTATCAAACTCAGGTTAACAGGCTTGGTCACAACAAGTACGTTGTACCCACTGAACTCTCATACTGGCCTTTCCCCTGTTTCAAGATTTCTGAGCTGAATACACATTGTATGAGGTGTGGGGCATTAATTCAAATCAAAGTACATTTTCTGCTTGCACAGAAGAGGGCAAGAGGGACACAGGTACCCCCAGTGCAACCAGCTGAAACTTCTGCCATACAATCAGTGGCGGGCACCTTCTCAAGCCCGAGGCTCCTGTCACTCTTACAGTAATCCTATGGCTGTGAGGACATTTGTGATAGCACTTTTACAGATCAGGACAATGAGATCTAGAGGGACAGACCACTGTAGACTTGGTGGTCTTGGTCACTACAGCAAGGAGAAAGGAGCTGTGGAAACAAAGCCCAGGTGAAAAGCTTCACCAGGGCTGGGTGAGGATTACGGGGGCAGCAGAGATGAAAATGAGAAGATGCCTGGGTGGCAACACTCTAGCCCTCAAACGCCATTATGCATTTTTCATTACTAATTAAAGCCCCGCCTTCCCTGTGATTCTACGGGGATTGTGTTTACTCTTTTACAGTTAATTAAACTAATGCGCTGTCCCTGATAGCCAGCAATTATATTACCGAAGTACTTTAGACACAGCTGGCTCAACAACCACAACTAACAGTTCAGTTATCCACACCGCTGTCAGCTGATGCCCAAGCTCAGAGCTGAAAGAGATGGCTTTACTGATTTGCTTCTGAAGGACCTAGACCAGAGGACAGCGTTCTGGAAGCAGCTTGCCTCTGGAGGCACGGTTCACACTGCAGCAAGCTTTGACACGCCCGAGGATTGCACCTCACTCTGTGCCCAGAGTGCCAACCATGGGACAACTCCTAGCAACCCCTGGGTGCTGCTATTCTTTCAAACTTTCCAGGAAAGGAATCCTGTCACTTTTGGCAAGTTCCTCATCCATCCAGACACTTCCGTTAGAAATTCATTTTTGTGTATAATAAATTGCTTCTACTTGGCGGAAAATCATTTCTCGCTGTTATCTCTGCTATCGTTACTTCTGCTGCACTTTAATGGACTTCACCTGATTATACGCTAGTCATTAAAAGCTTAGTCCCAGGTACAATGGTATCTTATGTAGAAGGATCCATGAGAGCTTTATACAGGCTTACCAGCCACAGCCTTAATTTTACTCATTCGTCTTAATTTTTTGTAATCATTTTTTGTAAAGAGGGTATAATGTCAGCCTTGCTTCCCGGCCTCTGACAGATCCAATCTAGCAGATAATTACCATAAGGAAATTGATGCTTTAGTGTGCAGGAGAGAATTTAATTTTCTCAGACATCCTCCAGTACAATGCATTCCAGAAGATATGAGGATTTAAGTTTTTAAGAAATTAAATTTTACTATTTAACATGATTACTTATGTTGAACATCATTAACTAGCTTTTTTAACTGTTTGAAATAATTACAAGCACACTTTCTATGTCTAAAATCCAGGCTCTGCATTAAATATGGGTTAAGGATCCATGAAATGAAAAGAAAGAACCACACTCTTTTCCCCCCTCTCCAGTCTTCCAAAAACTGCTTTTAAAACATTTAGAGCAATGCTAAAACCATCCTTCTGAAGGATATAGAATCTTTTGGCACATAGCTTTAATGTATACTCAAACCTAAGTATTATATTAGCTGGTTTGGCCTGTTTTATTTTTTAAATCTCCCTGAGTCTGGTCTGAGGCAAGGTTCTTAGTTTGAAGGGTTAGAAGAAATGGGAAGCATTCTGGTGCTGGATGTGGTGATTATGCCGGCGCACTTTAGCAAAGGCAAAAAGTATGGGTGAACAGGAAGACATAAATGAGCCACTTCCGGAGCTACCTTGTTCTTTTTTTTATAGCCAGGACATAAAAGAAACACACATGCGTGTGTGTGCGCGCACCCACACCTCCCCCACACACACACATACACACACACACACACACACACACACACACACACACACACATATCTCAATGCGTGCAGGGTCATCATAAAATTGAAAACAAAGACAAGATGTAAAATAAGCTCAAGGAAGCCCAGGTCTGCTCTTGATTGCTGCAGCAGCGTGACCACGAGTCCCAAGACCCAGACACAGGCTGTATTTCTTGGCGTCCCCTGTCTCTGTTAACTGATTCCCAAGAGTTCCTCAATCCTTCCCTAAACATGAAGTGAAACACTCAACAGGAAATTTCTGGACAAAGCCAGCCCAGAAGTTCCCTTTATCCAGTGCCTCTCCACGGTCACATTTCCTCTCGGGAGAAGCCAGAGCCTTCTGCGTCCGCTTCGGACCCTGTGACCGTTTGGGGAAGAGTGGGGATTGCCCAAGGGTCCTCATTTAGAATTCCCCCGTCCCCAGGTGCGGAACCTGGGGGCTGCGGTGGTCCTGGTGTGCAGGGGCTTCTGAATACACACAGTGGGCTCTCTTTGTTGCCAGGCCTCTTTTTTTGGTGTCTGCCAAGATGTCTGTTTCCATTTCAAGAGTCTGGCAAATGCGGATGTGCACGAGATGGAGGAACCGCAGTTGGTACATAAAAACTGTACATGGTACACAAACGTGATGCATTCGGCCCTATTGAGCCCATCCCCTCTTCTCCCTCTGTCTGATTATCTGAAAACCTAAATACAATTTGACTCAGGAATATTCTCGAATGAGTGTCTTTAAGCAAAAAAAGAGGAAGTGAAGCTGTGGGTCATGTAAAAGTATTGTAGGTACTCTGGGTTTGAAGAATTCCCAGGGCAAGGGCTGCAGAGAGACTCCACCGCCTCACAAGCCTGCTGAACTTTCAAAGCATCTTGTAAGGGAGAGATTCCTCTTAGGACTTCACAGATGTCGAAAATGAGACTTAGATGAAGGGTTGTTGTTGTTCTTTTAACTTATCTTTTTTGTTTAAATGCATTTTATTAATTCTGTGAGAGTCTCGCACATTTATACAATGTATTTTGATCATATCCACCCCCATGCAGTTATGCACTGAAAATGCTAAAGGCATTAGAGATGCCAGGTAAAAATATTACCTGGCATAATATTTGGTCATAGCACTGTGTCCTATGTGTGGAGATACACACACCTCTAGGAACCCATATTAACACATTGGTTTTCCCAACAGCTCCCATTTTCATCACAAACACTAAGGCAAAGGGCCCCTCATACCCTGGTTATTCTTTTCCCAGTTCGCCACACTGAATGCATCCCCCCAACCCTGACCACAAAAGCACAAGCCAGAGCTTCCTCTTTCCGATAGGCAAGCTCTTGCCAGTTGTGGGGTCCTCACTTCTGCTCCCAAAGAAATCCACATCTCTCAAACACTTCAAGTTAACCATCTCATTGCTGCATTGATCCTACACAGAATCTGCTTCCATCCAGTTCCCTAACAAGGAAAGCAAGTGACAGATGCTACGTGGACACGGCCTTCGGAGCCAGCCTGCGGATCCTAACCTGCAGTCACAGCTAGTTCTTGTTCCCAGGGTTTAGTGAGAAGCACAGCAACTCAGACATAATTCTTCCCTGCTTGGGATCGACTTAGATGGACCAGTTTATCCAACTCACATGGCAAGCATTTAACACCAAAGAATCACGATGATTCTCACAAAAATGACAAAAGCTAGTGTGCACATATTTCCCTGTGATTTCCCAGGAGAAAACGGTAGGCTGGAAGAACATCTATTAATGCCTAAACTTCCCCACCGCATACACACACACACACACACACACACACACACACACACACACCCTCCCGAAGTCTAGAGTGGACTGTTTGGATATTGATTGACAGCTTATGTGTCCCAAGATCTGGCGAATGGAAACTTCCTTCGGTCTATAATTGCTAACAAAATGTGTTTAGGAGTTTAGAGAATAAGGGATTGACACCAAGGGCCATCTTTATGCCATATGAGAGACTTCATTATCTGATCAGATAATATAGTTAAGTACTCCCCAGAGCATCGGGTCCCTGAAATACCCTGTCCCATCTGCCCTGTCTGTTATTCCAGCCCCAAAGCCAGGCACAGATCGTGGCAGTGTGGCTACTTGGAAACCAGGAATTGAAGAATTGAGAAAGTTCCAGAGTTGTCTTCCTTACTTTCTGCATCTTCATTTACTTTCCTGGACTCTCACCTCTGTGTCCTGTCACCCATTTCTGCAGTCTTGTAGTCTCCAAACCCTGATAACAGCTTGCGTAGCTCACTTTGGAGGGGAGATGGCAGGCTACAGAGAGCTGGCATTGATTACTCCACTTATTTCAGTTACTCCACTTATTTCAGAGACCACTGCTGATTTGGATGAACAACTTTTAAATCAACCAGAGTTAATTCTTGAAATTGATTCTTTTCCCAAACACAAAATACAGGGTTTACTTTTCTAAAAAAAAAAATATACAAAACACAGTGTAGTCTTTTCTAGAGGAAGACCTCGGCTACATCCTTGCAGGACCTGTGTTTGGGTCCACCTCACCCTACACAGGAAGTCAGACCTAGTACATATCCCTCCATTACCTGGCTTCCTGCAGATATGAAATCATGTTCAAATTGGAAGCCTTTGGCCATATTTAAAGTTGAAAAGACAGCGGTAGAGATGGATCTTACAGGCAAGTCACAACACTAGCAAGACTAGAAAGTCAATCCTTACCCTCTCCCCCTCTCCCTACTTGGGGTCTTTTGACTGCTGAGGGATATGCCCTCCTGAGGCAGGGGCACCAGCTCTTCAGATCTGTAAGCTGTGCTGATGAGCATCTCGGAAGAAAGGCTTTTCCTGCTCAAGTTTGTCAGTTCTTGTGTGAGTGCAGAGTACCTTAACGTGCCACGTTTCCTACCACACACGCAAGCCCGTTGGTTCACCAAGTCATGATCATCCTATCCACTGTGTAATGTGACCTTTCCCTCCTTCCTTGATTTTGCTTCTTTCATGACCTGACTGTGCCTTGCCTGGAAAATCGCAGTAGCTATGAAGTAGGTCTGACCTACAGGTCTCTTTCCACTGCTTACTCCATCCATCCCCTATGCTTTGACAAGTTCCTAAGCTGGGGGGTCTGTGCTTTTCTCAGAGGATCCCCGACACCAAGAGGACAAGACCTCCAGCATTTGCATGGTGCTCATGGTGCTCAGGGTCCTCTCTGACATGCCCCAGCCTCAACTTTGCCACTTCCCTTCTCTAGCGCCTTATTAACCACACCCTCACTGGGAACTTCACTTGAGTCACACCGCAGGTAGTTCCCACAGCGTGAAATGACCTTGACCTCCTTTAGACTTGGATGCATATTAGTTCCCTCGTTAAAACCTCATGTATTCTTGTCCATGTGGCAGACTGTTACTCAAAGTGTCAGGTCCAGTCAAAGCCTGGATTCTCAGCGCTTTTAGGGCTTTGCCTGTCAAGATGTCAAACTTTTTGACTTGCTTGTCCACTGTGGAACCTTGTGCAAGCCGGTACTCGGCAGACTGGTGTTCCTTTTGACCCTGTCACCAAGTGACCAAGACATTATGAAGGAATAAATTTGCCTTTCTGGATGAGCTTCTTAATGTTTACTGTGGAAATCGATTGGTGCTATGTATTTCAGCTACTTAATGCAAGATGTAGTGTACAGTGTTCAATAAAGATAATGACAGTAATTCGTTGTACTATAGTATTGGCTATTTTCCAGTTTCTCCACTGAACTATGGCACCTTCATTCTCAAAGAGCTTGGCTCTTTCTGGGTGTATCTCATTCTCAAAGAGCTTGGCTCTTTCTGTGTGTATCTGCCCACAGATCAGAGCCATGATGCTAAACCTCTCTGGATAAATAGCAAAATGGCCAATGAAGAAAGGTTTATCCCACCAATACACAAATCCTTTGATTGCGTTTTCCAACTCAGTGGACTGAAATGGGACAACTTGGGGTACGGATGTCAGGCAACATACCACAGCAAGTCTTTGCCATCATGAGAGACATCTGGAGGCACTAGACAAAATAGACAAGACTTCAAGCACAGCTCTCAGTGAGACATTACGCTGTATGCCACAGAGAGCTGGCAGAGCTGGAATTGATCGTGGGGCTGACATTTATAAGGAAGCACCAGAGAATCTGTTCAGGAAAATGGTCACAGTGGTGGGCTTTGGGCTCTTTGGGTGACGGGTGACTGAGGCAAAGGGAACTGAAAAGGGCAGTGGTTGTCTGACACAAGAGACCAGCTCAATTTATTTTTCTGGAAATCAGAGGATCTGTGCAAACTTAAACTAGAGGCAGGCAGAAGTGGCACGGTGTCACTGGGGATCCTCCCATACAGCTGGGACCATCATTTTAAAGAGAATGCACTCAAACGGTGCGGGAAAATTCAGCTACTCAGTGGCCACTCAAGTATGAATTTGAGAACTTTAGCCCAAACATCATTGAACCTCAGTGTCCTCATACAAAAAAAAAATATATTTCATAAATTTTAACTCTATCAGAAAGACTGTAGAGTGCCTGCTAGGTATTCAGAAAATGAGGCAACTCATGGTTATTAAAATTATTCAAAACATTTCTGTAGATTGATATATATTCTGTATCTCGGAGACATCTTTAAGGGGCTAGGAAAAAGAAAATAAGCTAATAATTTCTGAGAGGAGCTGCAAAAATGATGGTCTTCCATCTGGAGCTCTTCGTGGGGTAGTTCCATGTCCCCAGTATGATGTTTGACACTGTGTGTGCTAATTTGTTTCTTTCCATCCTAAGACTAAATTCCTTCTGAAAACTCTCTTGATTGGAGAATCGTGATTGTACATCCAGTCCTGCCTACCTAACAACATTTTTCTTAGAACATCTCTGTACCTTGATCAGCAATAACAGGGTTAATGATGCACTCACTCAAAGAGTCACAATTATTATTAGCACCCATTAAAATGAATGACAATGCATTATAAGTACTGTTTCAATTTGAAATTGAAATTGTGTCAATTAGCCTTTAGACTAGCCTAAATAAATTCCATTTGGTAGCTTAAAATTTACTCAAATGCTTCGATTTTGAATGTGAAGTTTTTTTTTTAAAGTTTTATATTCAAAGCTAAGGATTCATAATAACAATCATATCTATTTCTACAATCTCTTATCTCGGAAAAAAAAAAGTGGCAGGGACCATCATCCCAGACTGGCTGTGGTGTAACAAGAGCAACTATTAGACAAAGGAGACAACAGGCAGGAATAAAGCCTCTTTAGAATGCTGTGAAGGAGGGAAGGGTTTAAATTCCCTAGAAGAATGAGATACGGTGATCTAATAAGCCTATAAAGACCACACGTTTTCAAAGCCAGCAATGGCTGCTTAGCAAGTGAGAAGCCTTGGGTTTGATCCTCGGCGTTGGACTCATGGAGGAAAGGCTCGCTTTAAGTTACCATCTTTAGAGTGTCCTCTACCCCCCAGCCATCAGGTGAGAGGTCTGCAGCCCAAAAACTAGGTGTGACCCTACTCTCAGTTCCTCTGGGCCTATCCTGCCCCTGCTTTACTTCCTCTACAATTGTGTACAAGTCTACCCCCAACTTAGGTGAAAGCTTCATTGAAGACAATCTGCTTTTATTAATCTCTCTAGATGCCTCCAATCTAGCAAGAGCGTTTACACTAAAAAGCCTGTGTCTATTAAAATAACGATGTTCTAGCTCATTGACATTTCCAAATAGATATGTTTTCAGTCTAATGGAATGTAATTCTGTGTCTTCCGAAATCGCAGAGAAAGCCTCATTCCAAAGTGAAGCATGAGGAAATAAGGCCTGGGGACATGATCTGGCCACCAGGGCAGAGCCGCCATGTTCGGGATCTGTAGGCATGTAAAGTCATGAGGCGGTGTACTTTTTAATCTCTGATCTGTTCTCTCTCACAGGAAAATAGAACTAGAAGACATCGTTCTGCAACTAGGAAGAGGGCCCTCGCTGGCATTTGAGATGCTTTAAAACCACAGAACCAGCGCCAGGGAGAGACCTTAGCAAGTAAAGGCACTAGCCACCAAGCATAGCAACTTGAGTTAGATACCCAGGGTGTGTATGTGGAAAGACAGAACCAACTCCTACAGGTACGTGCACGTGCATGTGTGCGCGCGTGCACATACACACACCCCAAACAAACAAACAAATAAATGTGATCTGATGTGAAAGATAAAATAGCATAAAATAAAACCAGGGACCACCCTCATGTGTAATATTCTACTTATATAACTTGAAGAAATAACTTCTCCTTGAAAATGAAGGTTAATCTCTCTCAAATATCTTCCACTCCCTTCTACTTGCAGGGGGTGGAGGTACTGGGATTAGTTGTTTATCTGATGCTCAATAAATAAGATGTTAGCCCTTTCCTAGTCCCCACCTTATTATTCATAAAGCATGGATAACAATTTTCATAAATCAGACCTCTAGAAAGCTGTCTGTAGAGCAGGACATAGCTAAGAAACCAATACTGGAAACCTGGAACTTGGAGAACATTAAAATCGCCCATGAAGTTCCCCCTGGCTCAATAGTGGCACAACTATAAGGTAAGTGGGAGCTTTCTGATTGGGTTTGAGGCTTGTTCCAAAAATGGGGATTTCATAGCTGTTCTAACCTTGGTCAAAAGCCCACGTCTGGGCAAGTCATATCCCTAGGATAGAAACTGCTATTGTCATTTTGCTAAATCATCATGCTGTGGAAGAATGGATCTTTACATTTATACCCGTACATCTTGACTGCTCTCAACCTGGGACAGACATGTTTCTTTTCAGAGTAGGCAGAAGTACATGGAGGGGTGCACAAGTGGCCAAAAATCTGCAGCATGAGAATGAGTGTTCTGCCCTACACCGGGCTATATCACCTTACCACCACAACCACCACCAAGGCTCGCTCAGGGTACCACCAAGGCTCAGGGCACCACCAAGGAGGAGGAAAGAATGTAAACGCCAGAGCATGCTGAGAAATGCTGGACAGCAGGCCACAATTTCTTCATGAGGCTGATTTTACACACCCATCCCAGGTCATTGAACATGTCTAGAGTAAGACTTCCAGCAAACCAGGTACAAACCTCAGCCCCAGAGAGGCCAGGTAACAAAGAGGGATTGTGGGGGAGCACCAAGATCTCCCTGAGAAGGAAAAATGAAAGAGATTCCCTGAGTGAACTGAGGGTGGGTGGGTGGGTGGGGATGGGAATAAAGCAATCAGGTTGTGGGGGTGGGGGAACAAAAGAGACTACTAGAAAGGGGGACATTTCAGGGTAGGTAAAAACTTCACCAAAGGGAATCTCCCTGGAATCTACAGGGATGAACCTAGCTAAGAGTCCTAGCAATCGCAGATAAGTAGCCTGACCTGGCTATCTTCTATAACCAGATTGGTACCAAACCCATTTTTCATCAGAGAGCATCATCCAGCAACCAATGTAAACAGAGACACACCCACAGCCAAACGTTAGTTGGAATTCAGGGAATCCTGAAGAAGAGAAGAAAGGAGTTTAGGAGACAGAGGGGTCAAGGACATCACAAGAAAACTCACAGAATCAACTAACTTGGGCTCACAGGAGCTCAGAGAGATTGAATTGACAACCAGGGAGCCTGCATGGGACTGAACTAGGCCCTCTGCATATATGTGACAGTTGTGTAGCTTGGTCTTCTTGTAGGACTCCTGACAGTGAGAATAGGGACCGTCTCCAACTCTTTTACTCTCATACTGGGTCGCCTTGCCTAGCCTTAAAATATGGGGAAGTGCTTAGTCTTACTGCAACTTGATATGCCATGCTTTGTTGATACTCATGGGAGTCCAGCCCATGAGTATCAACAGAAATGGAGGAGGAGTGGATTTAGGGATAGGAACACAGGAGGGATGGAGGAAAATAACTGTGAGAAGAAGGAGGAAGGGGAATGTGGCCGGTCATCTTTGGTCATCTTTGGGGACTTCAGGTGGCTTCTCAGTGATATGGAGTTTTGAATAATAACTTACCCTAGAATTCTGAGAGGATCAAGTTCAATGGTCTGCATGAGAACACTTTATAAACTGAAACAAAACACCAACATGAAAAAAAAAAGATTATCTGTCTGACCTGGAAAGACTATTGGGGATTCCCAGAACAAGGTCATTGCCCTTGATCTCCCTTTGGCCAGGAGGAAGTTACCGTCTTGGGAAAGAGAATTCCTAACCATGGAGCCAGGAAGTGTAACCTCCAGACATGCTGTTGAAAGCACTAGGGAAACAGTAGCTGTGGGCAGAGCCTTGGCTGTTGTATTCACGTGTCCTGCTCATCTTCCCAGAGACAGGAAAGATGGCAAGAAGTCAGAAACTGGTGTCACAGACAGACAGACTTTGTCACAACAGTTCTCTGTCCTAAGGGCCCTTTCATCCACCCATCATTTTTCTTTATGAAGAAGGCATCTGAGCTTGTAGCCCTCATTCGTTTGGGTACATATTTGCCTTCTTCCCTGGGATGCCCCTGTGCATGCAACAAATGAACTCATCTAGCTTTCCTGTGTCTGTTCACCATTAACTAACGTCAAAAGGCCATGGGGCCCTTAGAGAGTAGAGAGAAGGTCTTCTCTCTCCTGCCCTAACTATACTTTGGCTAATAGCTGCTGGCTCCTACACACCTCTCAGTAGGTGGGTCCAGTACTGGTTCTGTTCCAGAACTCACTCCTCTGCTGCCTTTGGCTCTGGCCTCTACCATGCAGCCATCCTCTTGCCCATGGATGTTGTCCATAGCACCTGCCTTTGTGCGTACAGGACTCCTCTTCCTCTAACCAGCCCTGCTCCACCTATATGAACTAACTGTAGAGTGTCGGGGAGTTCTATTGAACAATAGTTTCAGGAGCCAAGAGTCTGGAGCACTTGTGAAGCACTCTGGAGGACTCCAGCATATGGAGACCAGGGCTTGGCAGGCATGTCCCCTCCCCAACCCCTACCCCTATTCAGATCTTCTCCTTTTGCCATGGCTCGTCCTCAGGACCATTCTCTTCTCTGGCACCTGTACTGATTCTGTTTGCCTCCAGAAACCCAGGAAAATGCACTGTGACCAAAAGATATCAAGGTAGCCCCTGTCCGTGTGTTCCAGCTTTTCCAAGTTTGCCAAAACAAGGACTCATGGGAATTATGAAACACTCACAAATGAGGCTCAGAAAGTAACTGAAGCTGGCCAAAGTCTATCTTTGTCTCTACATTTAGTGGCAGTTATAGTTAACTCATTGGAGTTTAGGAGTCATAAAACCCAGTTAGTGATACCAACTCTCACTGCTGCACAGGAGTCATTGGGCAAATGGGGGCCACGATACTTAACTTTGCTAATTTGTCATCGCTCAGCAGATAGGGGCTATGAGGACTGTGAATACAATGGATTTATCCTTGTATCTCTGCACTAACAAAGATAATTTGTCTCTGTGAATTCTTTCTCCCTTGGTATTTTAAAGCAGTAATAAAAAAAATGCTAGTCTCTTTACACATTCGTTCTGATTTTGTCTTCCTCCCATCATCCCTGGAGCCTTAATTGACCCTTTATTATTCTCTTGCTCCCGTCATTTCCCATTTCCAATATAGTTCCAGGCGGGTAACTCTAAGCTGTTGTTTGAACCTGTCTCACCATAAATACAATTTGACAAACTATTTCCAAGCAGTCAGTAATGTGAGAAGGGAGGTGAGCCTCGCTTCGCGTCTCATTGAACCTCGCGCGTCCTTTCAGCGTGAACAGCTGAGCTGAGAGGAGAGAGCAATATTATTTTGCTTAGATTTCAGACAATAAAAACTGTGATCATCAACCTGGGGATAAATTTCAGGCTCGCTCCTTCCCTGTGCTGATAGAAAAAGGTCAGAGTCGTCACAAGAAGGATGGTGCACACGCAGGACAAAGCCCTATGAGTACGGCTGTGTGCAGGAGTGTCATGGGCCACCAAGCTGAGGAAATTTGGAAGAGAAATTAGGTTGCTCATTGCCAACCTCTCCCACTAAATTTGGGGAAAGAGGTGGAGACACAGAGTTGGTTTTACATGTTTTAAATATGCACAGATCATTCTTTCTCACAGCGTGAAACTTAAGAACAATGACTTTCCTTCCGTCTTTCTGTGGACTTTGAGTGACAGTGGCCCATCAGCTATACTATAAGAAGAAAAGCCACTTTTACATATTGGAGTAGAAAACTGTTTTAAATATCTGCCTGTGACATGTTTTATACAGATTACATCTTCCCTTTATGGTTTGAACTCCTGCTTCCCTTACTATCAACACTTACAATCCACACTTTCCTGCCAGGCTTGACATGGCCCAAGCAGGCCAACCGGCAAAGAGCTGGGAAAGTATACGCTGGGGGTCTATAGTGCTCTGCACTCACCTGTCACCAGTGCTAGCACCACCAGGGGAGGTCGTGTCCAGCCAGAGGCAAGCCATGATACACACTACTTGGCTGATCCACGCAACCACAGGAGCCACACTGGTACCTGGTATCTGGACCCCTCTGCTCAGCAGTCATCCACCATGTTCTGTCTTCTACCTCTAGAGTGGCTTGCCTGAAGCTCCAACAATAAGCACCAGCCATGCAACTATCCTTTGGGTGCTGGGTTCCAACCTTCTTCATAATGAGATGGGTAGTTTTGCTTCTACCGCGGGGCTTAGCCACTTCGGTACATGATCAAGAATGTTCATCTTTTCATTAAATGAAATGCTTAGGGCTTCCCCTTGGCGTGCCTAAATTGCCATCTTCACTCTTCTTGTGCTTTGGGCCACTATCAAGTTAAATAAATGTGTTATTTGAGCGTGACATTATCATGTGACAGCATGACAATTGATCTGAACTTATCTACTAAATGACAATGGGCAGGTACACTATACAACATATGTACATCACATAAAGGAGATGATTCACATCCCACACAAGTCAGAGAGCCCAGTACAGGGCTTTATCATCCTACTCAAAACATCCAGGGTTTATAATTTTTATAGAATACTTTTTAAATTTTCCATTTAATATTTTTGGATTGTAATGAAATGGGGTAGCTAAGACTTCAGGAAGTGAAACCATGGATGTGGGGGAACTACTTACTTTATGTCCTTACAAATTGTGAGATATTTTGCTTAAAGAACTCCTTGCTTGACAAGGGACATCCTTTCCAAAGTGAATTTCTGCCTCACAAATTGTGGCCAAAAAAAAAAAATAGGTAAAATAGGTAAAGTGTTTTATACATTGTTTCAATCCCAAATACCCCATAATAGGTAAGGAGGCAGGGGGAAGCTCTGTTGAAAACCTCACTAACTTCCCAATCTTTTGTAAGTTCAAGTAATTCTGCCTCTGCATCTTTTGTGTATCCTATACCATACCATTCCTATTTGTCAGTCTAGTTAGAGTCTATGAAGCTTCCATTTGGGTAAGGCAGTGGCTCTTTATTGGTCTCTGTGCCTCGACTTGATCCTTCTTACCACACAACTACACCTATTCATGGAGCATATTCCAATATTTCACCACTCAAAACATCCAGTGAAGACAACTTCCCCCATTGACTTGGGGGCCATTCAATTCTCCCTAGGGTTGCACCCAAACCAAGAAATTCTAATATGAACATTACTTGGAACCAACAGCACAATATAGTCTAGTGGCGGCTACACATGAACTATGATTGAGAAACAAGAGGAATGGGACTATGGTTGAAGTGGGAAATAAGTTTTGATATAATATGCAAGAAAAATGATCAGAGAGAGAACCACAAAATGAGTAAGAATGCTAAAAAAAAATTCCCTTATTAAGACTTCCATGTACTATGTCAATGGGAAAGGCTTAGGATGTAGTTCATGAGAAGAGTATTCATTTAGCATTTGCAAAGCCCTAGGAAATCTTATGTAAATGCACGCACACACAAACACACACACACACACGCAATAGCATGCCAACCACTATCAGAGAATAGTCTCTCTCCAGTGGCAGGACACAAAATATCAACACCATGTCATTTTCCCCAAAGTGAGCCATAGTGCAGTCAGTTCATAAGAAATGTATGATAGCCTCCCCAACAGCACAACTGTAATCAATACACAGGCATAAGCTGGCAGGCATGTAGAGAAGTGAGAGTGTTAGACATGCTTGTAGAATGGGCATGAGTTGGGCTGTTCCTCAAATGGTGGCAACAGAGTTATCATATGACCCAGCAATTCTACTCTGGGATACATAACCAAGAAAAATGAGAACTTGTGTCCCACAAAACCTTGTGCGTGGGTGTTCACAATAGCATTTTCTATTGTGGAACAATACTATTGTGGAGCAATACTATTGTGGAACAAAAACTATTGTGGGAAGGGGTAAAAACAGACCAACTGTGGATGGAGGACTGCGTAAGCAAACCGTGGCATGCCCATGCAATGAAATACTATTTGACAATAAAAGGAATAAAGTGAGCCGGGCAGTGGTGGCGCACGCCTTTAATCCCAGCACTCGGGAGGCAGAGGCAGATGGATCTCTGTGAGTTCGAGGCCAGCCTGGTCTACAAGAGCTAGTTCCAGGACAGGTTCCAAAGCCACAGAGAAACTCTGTCTCGAAAAACCAAAAAAAAAAAGGAATAAAGTATAGACATATGCCACATTGTGGATGAACCTCAAAAACATTAGTGTAACCGAAAAAGCCAGATGCAAGTACCATATGATTCTGTTTACATAAAATGCACAGAAACAAAGTTACAGAGCCAGTTGTTGGGTGCCAGGAAAGAGAACGAAATTAGGAGAGGGACCAGTGTACAGGGGTGCATTACCAATAGGTACGAACTGTGAGCCAAAAGGTTTTCTATGTGCAGTAGTAAAGACTTCATTGCTCTATAGATACATTTTAAAAGTATACAACAAAAATAGCGTATTTTCTGTCATCAAGCTGTATTTGACAAAAGTAGTAAACCACAGGGTAGAAGGAAGGTGTATTAGAAACCTGAGCAACTGGCTCTGTCTGGCTAAGAGGTGGGAAAGTCTATTTCCTGGAGCTGGAAGCTAAAAATGCTTTCACTATCATATAGAAGAAAAACTCAGATGTCCCCCACACAGATTCCCCATAGAGCGTGTGGCTTCCAGTAAACCTGGATTCTCAGGGAGGGGCCAGGCAGGCCTGGAAAAGCAGAATTGGGGTTAGGGGTACAAACAATGGCTAGTCTTGAGGGCCACTTGACTGGATTTAGAATCACCCAGGAGATAAACATTTGGATATGTCTGTAAGGGTGTTGCCAGAGAGGTTTAACTGAAGGGAGAAGACCCAACCTGGAAATACACCGTGTCATAAGACTCACTGTGTCCCACACATACAGAAGAGAAAAGAGCACAGGTGCTTCACACAGCAAAAGTGGGGGAGGAACACGTGCCAAAAATGTTAGAACTAGCCTCATGCTTTCTTCCCCACAATGGGCTCTGCTCTCGCGCTGTGAGTCAACAGCACCTGTCTTTTCTGAAGTTCTTCTTGTCTGATTTTGTCACCACAGTGAGAAATGTGACTAATACCCCAGGGACCCTGAAAGAGGCAGTGTTGTAGCTGGGGTCTGTTTGTCGTTAGGTGTACTCATCCCTTCATCTCCTGAGAACCTCTTTGTTCCCTTGTCTGACGAGATGAGTCCTCCTCAATCAGTGAGGGTTATCTGCTAAAACCTACTTCCCAGTAACATTTAGACTTGATTGACTAAGATTTGGTCATGACTGCCAAGCCAAATCAACGCCTAAAATTTATCATTACACGGAGTGAAGACATGGGTGCATGTTTCTACATAACCCTAAGTGACTGATTTGGGTAGAGATGTTATTTTGTAGAGGCCATATAATTAATATTTAAGTATGTGGTAAATTTCCACCCCAGACTGTCTCCAGTCATTTGAGTTGGCCACTTTTTGTCTCCTGGTGCCTGCCCTCCCTGCTTTCTGCTCCCGGACTCAGGCTGTTTCTATTTTGATGGTTTATATCTGTCCTGGCAGGATTGCAGCTTTGTGAATGAATAAACCCTAGGCTTGGAACATCTTGACATCTGGTCTACAATGATCTAACTTCTGAAAAAAAATGGTGAGAAAATGAGAAACGACTATTCTCACATTTTTGAAACCTACTCATGGTACTCTTTTTAATTAAAAAAATATTTTAATGTGTGGATGTTTTGCCTGCATGTGTGTCTACGCACCACATTGAGTGCCTGGTTCCCAGGGAGGCCAGAAAAGGGCATCAGATCCCAGGAACTGAAGTTATAGACAGATAGACAGTTGTGAACCACTTGTGGGTTCTGGGAATCAAAGTGGGTCCTTAAGAAAGGCAAAGTACTCTTAACCACTGAGCCTTATAGTGGTATGTTATTTGTGTGTTAATAAATAAAGCTTGTCTGAAGATCAGAAAAGCAAAGTGGTCAGCCACTGGATCTTACCTCTACCTCAGACCGAAATGGTTGACCCTGCCTCCATGAATCCTCAGACTGAGACTGAGACTCATCTCCTACTGTCTCATATTCCTCTCTAGTGCTGGGATTAAAGGCATGCACCACCACTGCCTAGCTTCTATGGCTGACTAGTGTGGCTAGTGGGATTAAAGGTGTATACCACCACTGCCTGGCCTGTATGACTGACTAGTGTGGCTGCTTTGCACTGATCTTCAGGCAAGCTTTTTTTTATTAAAACACAAATAAAATACCACTATAAGATCATTTCTGCAGCCCTTAAAAACAGTAGTTTAATCAAAAATCAGGTTGACCCCAGCCTACTGACCAGCAGCAGGTCCCTGGATAGCTTTACCTCCCTTCACGTTTCCCTGGGGAGTCTTTGGGTTGCTCAGACTGTAGATAAACTGAAGACTGTAACTTCTAGCAGACTCTCCACAGATGCTGGAGAGTCATCCCATAAAGGGATTAAGATGTAGAAGGGAAAACTCAAGACTGATGCCCCCTGTTCCTGCTTCTGACATCCTTCTGTGTCAGCTAAGATTCACTCCCTTTGGGGCCCCAATTCTAATGCCAAATTGCTTGGCACACTCCATCCTCCCTGGGACCAACTGCCCATCTCCATCCTTACCCCCGGCTGGCAATCCGTGAGTCAGGATGAGGAGAAACAGATGACTTGCCATCACCATCAAGACAGCCTGACATAAACATGTGTGCTTCAAGAAACCTGATTTCCTCACTGCTAACTTCAGGCTAGCTTGCTCAGACACAATCACTCAAAATATATCACCAAGAACAACAGACAAAAATACTCCTAAGACTGAGTTAGACCTTGAGAACCTTATCACTCTGTGTGTTCCAGAACCACTAAGATGAGGCATTTGTGCTACCAGCCTGGGAAGTAATAGGAAACCCAGATCCCATGGGTAGGATCTAGGATGCCTCTAGTGGCTGGGACTCGGGTATGAGTCCTGTTACCACACACACACCAGAGCACAGAGAAGTGATAGGTTGGGAGCCCGCTCTGAGTCAGTGGCCTGCCACGTGCCAACACCGGATAGCTTATCCTGTTCTAGGTGGGAGGATGAAAATGGCCTTTAGAACCATTCCATGACTCACAAGGTGCCACCAGCCTTCATACCAAGTGTTCTGGAGAAAGTGATGTTTTGATTCTTACTTCCTTTTTAGCTCACAGTGCTGCTGGATATGTAAATTGAATTTGAAAACATTACGTATAATTTCCAAGTGGCTCAAAATATTTAAGACACAGAATTAAAAAAAAAACAAGATGCCAAAGTTTGCTTTATCTTCAAGGTAAATAATACTACAGCAGTAATTAAGCTATTTTCCCTTTTTAATTTTTCATGAGAAATGAACTGTATTAATCTTTCATAGGACACATAGTTCTTAGTTACTAAAATTGATTTTAAGAAGGAAAAATGAACTGAATTTTTAGACCTCTTGTCTTCCAACCTTAAAGAATACTCTTGAGCAAACATGAATAAAATATTACCACAGGAAAAATTTGTCTGCAGGATATTTAACACAGGGTAAAAGATTAATCCACTTTCTCAACACCTTTTTGCTTGATATTTTTGAGAAATAGACGCTAAACGAAAAGAAGTCGGACTCGATCTGTATTTTTCTTGTTTAATTATCTGCTCTGCAAGGGTAGAGGCAAAGTCTGTGTGCTCACTGATTATAGTAAACCTGAAAATGTTTAAAATAGATCAATAAACAGTGGTTGGTACTTTCTTTTCTGTTCTTTGTGTTATGAAGGACTTTAAACCCCCATTTCTTTCTTGAGGACAGGGGTGGTCTATTGTTCTATCTGTGTCTGTAGCCCTGCCTTTGTTTGTATCATTCCTTCTGGGGGAAGCTGCTTCCAGCCAGGAGGGACTTGCTCCTTGCTCTGAACCACTCCCTTCCCCCTGTCCCACTGTGTTTGGCAACTCTACTTGCTCAATCTCAAATAGTTAAAGTCCAAATCTGAATGGTGATCGACGCGACTCATTTCCCAGTGCAAGTCCACATTGTTTTCCCCTTTGATGTACATGCGTCTTTCCCTTGCATTGTGTCTCATGCGTGGTCCACATTGACCTTGGCTGCATCACTGCCAACTGTGTCCCTGTATTGTCAGGCCTTTTTCATCCATGCCTCCTTGGAAGTGAAGCGAGATACTTAGCTACTGGCAGGGAGATTGTGATGCATCACCAAAGGGTCCACCCCAAGTGCTGCAAGGACATGAAAAAGGAAAATAAAGTGGCTTGTCTGGAGATCTCTTGGACAGGGTCTTCGATGAACAATATAACTTGGTTAGATGATGATGTGACAGAGATGTTCAAGAACGAGGATGGGCAGGGATGAGGGATCCCAAGTCTGCACTGGAGCTGTGCGCATGTGTGCTATAGGTGTGAGAACAAGGACAGGTAGGAATCTCAGAGGACCACAGGATGCCTCAGTGTGGACTTGAAGGCATAGGTCAGCTTCCTGTTCAAAATTCTGTGGCACAGTACATGAGAGGTGGGATCTCTTCTTTTAAGAAAGAAATCACTTCTGATGCTTCTGAAACAGAGAGTAGATGGTAAAAGTCTAGTTTGGGGAAGTAGATGGGTTTGGTTTATGTGTTAACTTTCTCATCTAACTGGGTGGTTGAGTAGACAGACCATCTCCTCTATCCTCTGCTAGAACTCTGGGGCGACTTGGAAATCTCCTAAGGCGGGAAGTGGATAAGATGGGTTCTGCTGGATCTGAGAGATCCAGCAGAACACCCACAGACAGTATCCCATCCTCTGAAGGACCCTTGTTATCCTAGCTGCCCTACCACACTCTGAACTGCTCTGGGAGCAAATGTCTGGTTTACCCAGAGAAGCCGACAAGGAGTCCAGATGCCACTCTGAAGGGTTTTGTAGCCAAGTGGAACTTTTTATGCAGGAAAGCAAGGTAAAAATTTCCCAAGGGGTTTCTACAAGATTTCCAACACTTCCTAAATTAGCCCTGGCCAGTAAAACCACGAGAGAAGACTTCCTGGCAGGGCTTGGCACTTCCATTTCCAGTCCTAACCGAAAGCAGGAAGCATCAAGACAAGTCATAATTCAACTTTTTCAGTTGCCTCCCAGAATTATCCACATTCAGGTCCCCTGACATTTGTCTCAAAGGTCAGGAGTTGCTCTGATTTTATCTCTTCCAAGTTATGGGCTTGTTTTTAACCAAACCAATTGCTGATTAGAATCCCACCCCAGTATGCTTATCTCCTACTTATACTGGGCACGGCTCCCTGGACTGAACAACTGAACAACTGAAGAACGCAGTCTGCAGGAGCCATTGTAAATCCGAGTTAGAGAACCACTGTCCTAGGAAGAGAATGTTAAAGCTCTGCCCTTTAGATTCAGGCTACCTGCATACAACTCAAGGCTCTGCCATTGGTTAGTAGTGTGACAGTAAGCCCAAGCATCAGATTGGCTACTGCCCAGGAAACATTTTCTAAGTGTTTCAGAGGATGTAGACACAGTGGTCATGGTCTGTGCTGTTGACGAGCCTGTAAAATGGTACCACAACCACCAGAATTAACCTTGCAAACATACAAAGTAAAATAAACTACTCACAAAGGGCAAAGTAGGTTGGTATCTGTGTCACTTTGGTAAGATGCTCCTTGTCTGGCCATTGGGGTTGAATTTATACAAAGGGGAATGGTACTTACGAGGAGAAAGTGTGAGGTAGTATTAAAAAATCAATACTCAATGAGTAAAACTTAGGCTGATGTTCAGGAGTTGGTGACGATGATTGCTCGACAGTGGGATGAGGCTATGTACAGAGAACTACAAATTTAGAAACTGTCCAAAGTGGCACATTTATATCATATGCATTTTATCATAATTAAATTATTTTAAAATGAAGAAACGTGGAATTTTCTAAAGGAGACATTAACCACTGAAGTTCATTTATGCGTGTGAAGATTTACACATGTATGCATGTAGATATAGATATTATGTGTACTATCTTAAACTCTAAGCAAAAGCAAATAATCACGCTTGGTGGTCACAAGTGTGACCTGATGGCTTGGCATGCGCATGTGTATAGAAGAGTCTAGCCTTCAGGCAGCCATCTTCTTTGGAAAGTGTTGGCAGCAGAGACTCGGTGCCTGGGTAGTCATTCCTGTTTCAGGACATTGGACATATAGAATTTCCTAACTGATCTAGAACAAAGAGCAGGCCCTGTGCTGAGGATGAGCTGCACCTCACCCCTAACACAAGTTATCTTAGCTGGAGTTTCTACTGCTGTGAAGAGACAGCATGGTTGTGGCAGCTCTAATAAAGGAAAGCACTTAATTGGGGCAAGGTTTCAGCTCAGAGGTTTAGTCCATTGTCGTCTTGGCAGGAAGCGTGATGGCGTGCAGACAGACATGGTGCTGGAGACAGAGCTGACGGTTCTACAGCTGGAACCACAAGCAGCAAGAAGAGAGAGTGACACTGGGCCTGATTTGAGCATTTGAAACCACAAAGCCCTTCCCTAGTGACATACTTCCTCCAACAAGGCAACACAGGCCACACCTACTAATAGTGCCACTCCCTGAGTCTGTGGGGAGCGTTTTCATTCAAATCACCACACATGCTCTTGCACCCCCGTTTTCTTAGTCTTCTTGCCTCTTTCTTCTCTGCTGTCCTGAGTGAGTTTGCCTCCCTTGTTGTCATGATCAAAGATCAATGTGTATTTAGAAAACCGGGAAATCATTCCGTTTTGTCATTTTGAGGGATACGGGAAATAAAATCAAAAGATAGAATTGCTTCTTTGAATTAGCAGATACTTCTTTACTTGTAGTCATTTGCCATGCATAGTGATGTCTCTTTAGACATCTGTAAACCAGCACCGAACAGGTTGCATGGAATTGGTGGCATTCTTTCACATTTTACTGCTGAGGGAAAAGATGGCCTGTTCTGAATGTGTTACGAGGTGTGAGCTCACCAGCATCTTCTCTTAGTAAAGGAATAGGTGTGATGGGTGCTGGTGTGTGGTATGCTACAGGACCATTGGGCTTGGCAGCTCCAGAAGATGCCGCACTGAGCCAGCGATAAACTGTGATATCTGCTGTAAGAAATGATGCCATGGTGATTCACGGTTCAGCTACATTCCAGTCAGAGATATGGCATCCTCTTTTAGCTGCATTTCCTGCCTCCTGTACTCTTTCCCTCTTTTCCACCCCGTGATGGTTAATATTGACTTGGCACAATCTAGAATCACCAAAGAGATTCATGAGAATTGCTGTGACTGAGTCTCCAGATTAGAGTATTTATGCACGAGGATCCACCCAAAAGTTAGCTGAACGCCAGCCTTCATCACCTTCTACTTCCTATATAGAAACAAAATGTCACCTCAGGTTCTTGTCATTGTAACTTTTCCGTTATGGTGTACTATGAATGTTGAGGCAAAACAAACTCTTTAAGTTGCCTTTCTCAGGACATATATCACAACAATGTGACCAGTAGCTAATACATGCCCCCACTCCTCTCCTTCTCCTTTCTTCTTCCCTCTGGTGGTCTTCCTCAACCCTCTCTGTTACCTCTGAGGGGGGGGGGGTAGAGAGAGGGAAATAGCCTATCTCTCTTTTATCCCTCTTAAGGGAGCAAATTGCCATATGGTGAGTGTCTCCATAGATCAAATTCTGCTGCCAATTTTCCCTCCTTCCATGACTGTACCCTGGGCTAGCAGCTAAATTACAACTTTCAGGCTTCCTTATATTGCTTTTACTATAAAGTTTGAGAACATCTTGGCACATGGTAGTAGACAGTGAACATTCCATCAGTGCTTTCTGAAGAGTTCTCATATCCCCGGGTTACACCAGCATTTAAGAACAGTCAGGAATGTGGATCCCAATCTCAGCCTCTCTCCATCCCAGTAAAGTCAATACAAGACCAAACTACCTTTGCCTTTAGTGTCTTACAAACTGCTTTGTATTTTCTCTTCTTAATGTATTATTTGCTTGCTTATTGTTGGAACATGGGGTTCATGTGTCACATGTGAAGATCAAAAGCCAACTTTTGTTAGTTAGGAATTTCTTTCTATCATAGGCTATGGGGATCAAACTCAGACATCAGGCTCACATGGCAAGTCCTTTTATAAACTGGGCCACTGAATCTGAACCTGTGGGTTGCGATCCCTATGGGGATCAAATGACCCTTTTTTCACAGGGGTCGCCTAAGACCTTCGAAAAATACAGATATTTACATTACAATTCATAACAATAGCACAAATAAAATTAGGAAGTAGCAATGAAAATAGTCTCATAGTTGGGGGTCACAACAACATGAGGAACTGTATTAAAGGGTTGCAGCATTGGGAAGACTGAGAACCACTGTGCTAGACCATATTACCAGCCCACTATGTCTTCTCTTGAATCCAATCTCTTCCCCTGATACCTTTTGCCATGTGCCCAAAAGAGTTAAGAATGTGCTGCTGAGTAATCTTTTTTCTCTCCCCTGAGAAGCACATTCTCTCCTGTGGGCATGAACTACCACACTTTTCATTTGCTAATTAAATTCTTTGACAATTTTATGTTTGTAAGTAAGCTGATGACTCTCATCCCCCCCCACTCTTATCTCCTTTCTGCTTCTATCAATTCCCTTCTTCCCCACAAGTACCTTTCCCACCCTCAAGTCTTTTTGTTTGGTTTTGTGACCCCGAGTTTCACCAGGGCTGTCCCTAGGGCGATGGTGTGTAATTATCTATTGAAATCTGGTGGGTTCATCAGTGGCTACACAACTGAAGACAATGACTCCCTCTCTCTCAGCATCTGCTCACAGCCAGTCATTCACCAGATGGGAGCGGGGGTCTATGTGCCCCTCCACATCCTTGACTAGCTGTTGGCAGGTCCAGTCTTGTGCGGTACCAGTGCAAGCAAGTGCAGTTGTGAGTTTGTGATCACAGTAGCTACATCATGAATAGAAGTCAACATTTCTCATTCTTTCTCTCTGTCTTCTCGACTGACTTTTTTTTCTGCTCCTTCTTTCCTGAGGGTTCCTAAGCCTTCAACAGGTGGTATAGGTATCTTGTTTCAGACTGAGCAAAACCCCATTCTTGAGGTGGGAGAGATGACTCATGGTTAAGACACTGACTGTTCTTGTGAAGGACCTGGATTCAGTTCCCAGCACCCACGTGGCAGATCACAACTTTCTCCAGTTCCAGGGGATCTGAATCCCTCTTTTGTCTTTCACGGGGAACCAGACACATAGATGGTGTGTATGCATATGTGCTGGCAAATACTCAAACAAATTAAAATTAAAATAAATCTGAAAAATTAAATCCCATGCTTTAATTAATAAGCCCCTCTTTTATTTAGTACATCGATGATTGCTTTATTAACAGCAAGAAAAGAACACAGTGGAGTTTAGGAGCCAACCCCTGCAGCCCATTCTCTAACACGTTCACAGCATTGCATCACTGTGGCTTACGAATCAGTGGGATAGAGGGAAACTGGTCCATACATCCACATCGGCACAAATACAAAATCCAACCCTGACCTTTCTGGGCTTAGTATCATTTTTCTGAGATTCTGTTTCCATTTCCAAAAAATAGAAAACGAATGAGAACCTTTCAGGGTCCTCATGACTATTGGAGCTTTTAGAGTCCATGAAGTGAATGAACATATGAATTCCCCCCAAACCCATTGCCTTAGCACAGCTGCAGGCTGCTCTTCCTTGGAACTGTGAAATGGCTAAGGGAAGTGTTTTAGCCACTGCAAGGCCTCAGCCCATCCCACAGCCCTATTGAACTGTGGGGTCAGCGGATCTGGGCTGTCACATGGCTAGCAGTTGATGTCTACTTTGATTCTTCTCCACGTGACCTTTCTTTACCAGAAGACTGGCCAGGCATCCTTCCTCAGTGGTCTCAGGGAAGAGTTTCAAGAGGTCAAGAGCAAAGCCAGCAAGAGCCCCTCGAGTCTGGTTTCTGCAACTTGCACAACTTCCCTGACATCGATTTCATTGTCAGTTGTTACCCAGCAGGTCACGGGACATTGCGGAGTCCAGGGATGGGAAAGGGAACACACTGCCGGATGGATGAGCCACCGTCACCCTACCAGGAGACGTGCTGAAGAAGACATCCTCGCCTACAGTTTGGAATTTTCCACAAGCATACCAGAAACCATCTCTGCGTAGTACTCCTCCACGGCGCTGCCGTTTAGAAGAAATGACCATTTAGAAGAAAACCCAAAGGGCTGACTTTGAACCTCGGCTATAAGATGTTATTATGCATGTGGTTTCCAGATGGCTAGTCAATCTCGCAGAATTGATGTGATCTAGAAATTGCTACCGTGCTTCCCCGTGATAGAAAAGCCACTGCTGCCAGGACCTGCGCTCATCCTGCCACTGCTTTAAAAATGAAAGTGGAAGAGACGGCAGCTAGGAACTGACACGTGGACACATACCATTTCTGAACTGTAAACCCAACCCTGGGTCATCAGCTTCTTCCTGCAAGCTTCTCATAGGAAACTAAACCTTGGGGGAAACCCAAGTATCCCTGTTAATCTTGATCCCCACACAATTGCTCCAGTCATACTGCAGGCGTAACCTGAGGGAGCAGATGGAATGAAAGTCTCTTTTTTATTTCCTTGTATTTCTCAACCTTACCACTAAGTCATTCCTCTCATCCTGTTGGTGATGAGAGGGTAAGAGTTGAGCAAAAGGAAGAAAAGTACGGAAAGTAGAAAAGTTAATGCCCAGGAGTAGAGGACTAGGAGGGTGGTCCTCCATTCCAAAGTAGCCAGGCCATGCATACCTGACCAATACAATGGAATATTCTTCTCCCTGGAAATAAGTCAAATAGAAACAAAATTCTAAAGAACCCAAAGTGTCCCACACAAGAAGCCATGTCCCAGAACAAAAATCATGGACCTTCTACCCACTTATCCAGTAAAATTCTCATGACTCTGTTGGAGAGAGAGAGGAAGCAAGAGAGGAAGGCTGGAGAGAGGAAAAGACAGGGAAAGTAGGGGTGGAGGAAGGAAAGAAGGAAGGAAAGGAAGGAAGGAAGGAAGGAAGGAAGGAAGGAAGGAAGGAAGGAAGGAAGGAAGGAAATATCTCCCATGTGACCTGCAGAACACTGGGCTGTGGATAGGGAAGTGGGGTCTCAGGACAATATTTGTATCTCAGAGAAAGGTCCTGAATTCAGAACTAGCCTAGCCTAGACCTTCTTTCATCTCTTTCTTTCTGATCTTCAGCCTGGGGCTTCAGTGATCCATTTTGTACCATCAGACTCCTGTTTTTCTCAGAAAATATTCCTGTAAACAGACTCTGTTTTTAAATTCCTGTTCTTGTCATTTGTGGGGTGTGTGTGTGTCCATGGGCGTGCATACACAGGGAAGTCTGAGGACAACTTTTGGGAGCTGATTCATCCTTCTCCTACATGGGTCCCAGGGGTCAACCTCAGGCTGTCAGGATTGTTAGCACAAGCCTTTACCCAAGACCCCATATGGTCAGCCCTAGAAAGACTCTCTTATCTACTGCAGCAATTCCCAATACATAGATTCTGTCTGCAGCCATACTTCATACAATTTGTTCATAGACAGAACAAAGGCCTTGACAAGGTGCAGCTATATGCAGCTTTGCTAGGCTTATCTGGTGTCTTCCATTTCTACCTGGCTGTGGTCTGCTGAGGAGAAAAAGGAGGCTTGCAGGCTGAAAGCTGCAGTCCGAAGAGGACGGTTTCCTGGTGGAGACACATCCAAGCCCCGAAGAAGCATAGACGACTTCCTGTTGGCTGCCCTTCCAGACAGTCTGACCAGGCTGCTGACAGAGGCTTGACTAAGGAGAGGAACTTAATTCTTCAACTCAAGAGTCCCAGTTGCCATTGTGAATACCAAAGAACAGAAGACACCATTGTTTTCTAGAATAATGGTGGCAACAAGGAGAAGTCCCAAAAAATGGCAGTTGCTGCTCATCCAAAGCTCATCTTTCGCTGTTATTAAGAAGTTACAGGGACAGATAAACAGTGTCACTGGGTAGCTGGACTTGGTCTCTAGTGTACACTGGCACAGGTTTTCATGCGGACCTCTGCAAATTACATGCCTGATTAGAATCCTAGGCTGAGCACTACAGGATCCTGCTGGCCATTCTTAACCCAACTGTTTTCTGACCTTGGGAAGAAGGGTCGATGCGCTGTGGGCAGCCTAAAAACGGCCCCCGTATCTGTTCTGCCCACAGGTCTACAGATGCAGACAGCCCGGTGGTTCCTGAGGGTGCTGCAGAAGCAGGCTGTTCCTCCTCAGCTTCAAGCCACCCCTCCATGTCCTGTGATCTCTAGGCTGGAGTAGAAACTTGGAAGGCAGATAAGAGATCTCCTCAAAATGATTTATTTTTTCCGCCGTTGTGAATGGGTAAAAATCGGAGGTAGTATCTCCAATTTAGTCAATGCAACAATAATAATTACAGAATAGCTGAGCTTGTATCTAAGAGCCCAACCTGCAAATGAGGTAAATGGACACCAGGTGGCAGTAGGAACTGGCTCTAACAGACAAGTGACTGAGGGATTTTGCAGTTAGCTCTGTGACATTCTTGCCTCTCCTGCTATTCTGTAAGGGCCCTGACTGTCACACCAACAGCTTCCAGGCATTCACAGTTCCTCCGTGATGGAAACAAACATCCCAAACAATCCTACTGGGACAAAAACAAAACAAAACATCTGCTCCACGCCGACTCCAACTGTACCAGGAACAGAGATCCACAGGGAACAAAGACAACCTCTGCTCCCTGGGAGCTCAGTGAGCCTTTGTTTACCACTGTACCGATGCACGGATATGCTCGGTGGTACTGTCAACCCTGAGCTTACACCCTGTGGACAGGAGTTCAAAGTGAGCTGTGGATGAGAGAGGAGGGTAAGTCAGGAAGAGGGGCAGGTGAGTTCAAAGCCACATTGACATTTAAGCCATGTTTTGAAGCTATGTGTGACTCACGTGTGCCTACCCGGGAGGAAAGTGAGGTTATTCCAGGCAGTGGAACAGCCTGGCCAACCAGAATCTTTGTGGCCTGTCACAGAAGTTGGCTGAGGTCACAGCAGTTGTTGAGTGTGTGAAAAAGAAAGGTGAGAAATTAAATTGGAGAAAATATGGGCTAGCTTGTGGAGGGAGCCCAGACTGTGACACAGGAAGGATGGGCCAACAGTATTACCCACCAGAGCTGTAGCAGAGCATCCCAAGAGGGTGGAAATTTAAGAGAGAGATGTTCCGAGCATCCTTCTGCTGGACCTCCATGAGCCTAGGACAGAATTAGATCGATGCCACTCCCCAGCCTCCTGCTCTCAAGGGACTCCCACAACACCACCTTCCACAGCACCCTTCCCCTTCCAGTGTCATGGTTAGCCTGACCGTATCTGTGATTCTCAAAGAGAATACGACGGTGCTTTGGAAATGGCCTGCTCTTTCTGCCTCTCTGGACCCTTAGGGTTCATGTCAGCGCCAGGTCTCTCCAAGAGTCTTTGGGGAAGGACTAACAAGGAACTGCCAGTGTCCCTCTGACAAAAAGCCATGTGTATGGAGAAAGAAATGCTAGTGAGGGACCCCAAGCGAGGACCTAGGAGGAACGCGTAGCAGCCTTGGCCACACCCTTCTGGGGATCGAGCTTAGAAGTGATCCCACACAGAAGCCCAAGTAGCTCAGTACATCATGGAAGCTGATGCTTTACAAAGGCCATGCAGCAAGGCAGCTGTGGGAAGAGAATGGAGACCCAGGGGTAGGCCGAGCTAGACATCTGGAGAAGAAACCCAAATAGCAGTAAGATATATCTTGTAGCTCAGAGGAGAGGGGCAGGAAAAAAAAGAACTCTGCAGGTGTCATACCACACTTCCTGACTGCCTCCCTTTGGCTGTGGTTGGAAACATTGACCAGGCTGTCACAGGGATTCTGAGACTTCAAGGAGAGGAGAGTGGCCAGGTACAGAATGGCAGCAAGGAGAAAATGTAGGTGCAGGTATTTTCTTTCCCATCAATACCGAGAGCAAACTGGAGATGACTGCGTTGGAGCCATGGGGTGCGGTCAGAGGACTGTGCTCTGAGGAAGTGATACTTGTGTAAGGCCTGAACATGAAGAGCAGCTATTCCAGGCAGAGGGAAGAGCCCGTGGGGAAGCAAAGAGAAAGGTCTAGGAGTGAGCAGATACAGAGACGCTAGACAAAAAAAACACTAGGTGGGCCTGGACCAGATGGGGTCTCCAGGCCTGCTCTGAGAAACTTTGGATCGCATCCTTAAGATAAGGAAGAACCAGAAAGAGTCCTAACTGAGAGCCTGTTGATATGGAGAGATTTTAGGGCCAAAATTACATGGTAAAGGGCCCATAGGGGTGAAAATAATAAAGCAAAAGGACAGGATGGAAGACCTGTGGTCCAGAGAGAGAAGACCCTTGTTTGCTTTAGGCAGTGGGATATGGGGATGGGTGGGTCTTGGAGGGATTTTAAAGAGACAATAAACCAATGAGAGTTAACTAGAGGATCAGATGTGTCAGGGCTGGGGAAAGAAGGGAATTGAAAGGGGGAACCGAGAAAGATGCCACTAAATTACTTCGGAGATGGGAATCATCTCTCAAAGGCCTTTGTAAGTTTAGTCAGGAGTTTCTCACAAAATCCAGGTTTTAGCTGAGAGATAACTAGAAAACATGGCCCTACACTCAGGTACTGAAGGGTACCGCAGTCAGCTGTCTAATGCACTCATGGTTCTCACCCTAGACTCTGGATCTCCCAGCTTAGGTTATAAGAAAGCAGCTTCATTTCCAGGAAGTCGTTGCTCTTTCCCCACCTCGGCTCTGAGTTGTTGCTCCACTAGATCATGCTAAATGAACACTGGAGCTACCTGCTGCTCTCTTTACGGATAGAAAGGGTATCAATGTGGACTCCCTGGAAACAGCGGCTGGAATAAGGTTGATGGTATAGCTCAGTGGTAGAACGACTGCCTAGCATGAAAGCCCCTGTACTACAACAGACAAGCAAACAAAAACAGAATATCTGGGGGACTTTATTCTTTCATCAAGAAATAGATTTCTGCCGGGCGGTGGTGGCGCACGCCTTTAATCCCAGCACTCGGGAGGCAGAGGCAGGCGGATCTCTGTGAGATCGAGGCCAGCCTGGTCTACAAGAGCTAGTTCCAGGACAGGCTCTAAAAAAGCTGCAGAGAAACCCTGTCTCGAAAAAACAAAAAAAAAAAAAAAAAAAAAAAAAAAAAAAGAAATAGATTTCTAACAGTGAAGACCGTAGCTCAGTGGCAGAGAGCTTTCCTAGCAGGTACAAGCTCCAGGTTTGACACTCAGCACTGCAAACAGAAAGAAAAAGAAATGCTTTTCTTTCATTTTAATTTTGAAGGAAAAGAATTACAGTGTAAAAGATAGGAGCTGGCCTTCTAGTCTGCTGTGAGTCAATCTGAGAAACATTACCATAGCCAAGGCTATGTGTTATAACTTGACTTGTCACAGTTCTTGGGTGATAATATCCTCTTAAATCACTAGTATCTAATTTTCAGGAACTAAATATTTTCAAACATTTTAGCAGAGTCTTAGAGAGGCTTTAAAACAGATATTTAGGGTGGTTTCCTGCCACACGGGAAAAGCAAAAACACAAAGGTAGATCTTTATACTAGTCACTACGGTACCTTTTAAAACTCACTATGTATGCATGTATGTATGCATGGTGCATGTTTGCATGTATGTATGTATGTATGTGTGCATGCATGTATATATGTACACACACATATATGTGCTTTAGATGTTGCAGCATTTTAGTTGTCTCCTCTAAATTATTGTAGGAATCAGATATTTCACAAATGATGAAGAAGCCTAAGTGTGTGTTGGTGAATTCATGGATCACAAATGGCAAGTTTCCGGGTAGAACCAGGGTCTTTTCCAATCTGAATAGCCCAGCAGGCTGTATACCTTCCTGGCAAACCCAGGCAGAATAGTCGCATTTACAAATGTCTTCTAAAGTTTCATCCCCTCTCTCTGGGGACAGTGTTGAAAACATCTATTCTTAATAACTGACTGACGTTATTAATCCTATTTTTCTCAGTGAAATGAATTCAGGGTGGGGATGGGGGCACACGGTGACCTTTGGCTCGCAAAGAATAAACACTTCATCGTGACTTTCAAATACTCATTGTGGGGGTGCTATCTGCCCATACTGAGAGCTCCCTAATAGGGGCAGGTGTGCAGGGCTCAGTGAAAGCTGCCACCACTCTGTGGTGCATCCTTGACACCCCTGTTTACTCATGGCACTCTCTCCCTGACAGAGTGTGCTGGTTAGACATTTTCCCGCTGTGGTTCCTTGGAGCAGAGTTGGTGTGTTTCTACACTTTCTCCCCCTGCACGCTGGCTGTGGGCTGGTCCCTTTGAAAGGCACGTGGGGAAATGAGGCCAGAGCAGTGTGATGCTAACTGCTGCCTGGAATCATCCATGTCCTCTTCTTAAGGACGAGTGGAAAATAAACGGTCCTTAAGAACACGGAAGTCACCTTGCTTTGGAACAGTGTTACTTCACGCATACCCTGCATTAACCAAGCAGAGACTTAAGGAGCATGGACATGAGGCTCTTCCACTGAGGTGTATGGCCTTATTTCATTTTCATAGCTGCCCTGTGAAATAAACACTACCAGGCTGTCGTTTTCCAGATATAAAAGCGAATACTTAGCTGAAAATATTCTCACAAATCTGCAGAAAACAGGATGAAACTGGATATGGGTTTCTGTGCCTCCGGAACCCATTCTCCAGAGCCCTGCCCATATTGCTGATCCACGTGGAACCATGACTGTATCCCAGCTTCCACAACCATAGTAAGTTGCAGTCATGAAACCCAGGATAGTGGAGAGACAGTCACCGTTTTTGGACTTCTCCTACCAGGGAGCAATTTCATGACCTGAGTGTTGGGTCAAGTGGGAATATGTGCAAGCCGGACGGGGAACTACGTAAATCTCTCCTTATCTATGCGGGTGTCGCCTTTGCAATACCTGTGTCCTCCAGCACAAGCCAGAGAGAACACCCAAAGGCTTGGCCAAGCATCTTGTGCAACAGCTTGCTGTATCCAGAAATCTCTTGCCCAAGGTCTCTTTCAGCCTTGCTGTTCTGAACACTGGAAGACAGACAGGCAGCATGGGATGGTGAGGCCCAGCCCCATGGGGAAGGGGATATATTTAGTAGTCCTAACCCTCCATGTGGCCCCATAGGCTTGGGTTCTGCTTGTTTTCCTCTTCCTCAAGGTGCGATAACAAATACTTGGTTGTCCTTCTGCGTGTGCTAGTATTAAGGAGTTGGGAATTACCCAGTGCAAGCCAAGAGGCAAAATCTTACTGGCAATAACATCATTGCATTTACTCATCTGCTTGGTCGGCAGCACAGTCTTGGGCTTGCTTTGGGATGCCTGGGAGGGGTTATTGTTTTGTGCTGACCCTTCCTCTTGTGATTTTAGATTTTGTACACTCTATTTCCTTTTTCCCTCCAGGGCCATTTTCAACCTCACCTTTCGTGCCCTTACAGTTTTCATACATTAGAGTAAATGTCTCCTTGTAACTTGAGATTTTCTTATAGTTGTATCCTTTTTGTAAAATAAGAAAAAAAATATTGTCTGTATTGACTGGTTGTGGTGAACTTTAAGTGAGGTGGTAGATTTAAAAGAGATACACTTTTATGTAATATGATTATAATAAAGCATTTAATCACAAAATGCCTTTCCAAAAGTTTACCTACTTGATATTAAGCACCTTTAATGCCTTTGAACATTAAAGTACTTTAGTATTTTAGTAATAAAATATCTATTTAAGAATATAAAATCGTAGCTTCCATTAATATTTATTAAAGAAAAGCATAACATCTGAAAGGGCATGTGTTGCTTTTCTTCATTGTTGTAAGCAAATACCTGACTGAGCAGCCTCGGGGGGGGGGTTTATCTGGTGTTCACATGTTCAAGGGGTTCAGTTCACAGAGCGGGGGGAGCTTACCTAGTGACAGCGAGGATGCTGAGCGGCTCACTGACGAGAGGGGGACTTTCTCTTTGTTCTCTTTGATTCTGAGTCACCCCCTCCCAGTAAATCCTTCCTAGAAACACCTTCACAGATACATCTACAGGAGGGCCCCATCGGTCATCTAAGTGTTGTGGATCCAGCCAGGCTGACGATGAAGATGAACCATCATGCTGCTATAGTATTGAAGGAAGACAAGAATAAAAGTCAGGCGGTGGCGCACGCCTTTAATCCCAGCACTCTGGAGGCGGAGGCAGGTGGAACTCTGTGCTCGAGGCCAGCCTGGTCAACAGAGTGAGTTCAAGGACAGCCAGAGATACAGAGAAACTAGCTCAAAACAACAAAACAAAACAAAAAAAAGAATAAAATGAAATTATTATGTGTCACAAAGTTTCTGTGTGTAGCCCTAAATAGCGTCTCTGAAAGACTAATTAGATATTCTGGGTGAAAAAAGAAAAAGCAAAACAAAACCAAAACAAAACGTGCGTGCTTTGCATCCTGGGATTCCCTCCCCTCCCCCGTTCTTCGTTTATCGGTATGTATCCCTAGCTCACATGGTTAACAAATATGAGTTAGCCGAAAATCCCCCCTTTTCTCCCTCCCTGTCTCTCTCATCCTCCCCACCCATTTTATAATATGCAACACTGAGCACCCACTGTGTGGCAACGGTGGTTCTCGATACCAAAGATTGTCTTTAAATGACTAAGATACAGATCTTATACTAAAGCCTGTCGATGAAGAAGCACAGTCTGTCCAGCCCCCATAAAAAACAACTTGGTGCACATGGTAGCCATCAGGATTGAGAGACAAAAATGCCCTTGGATCCCCCACATGGTCAGGGAAGCCTTTCTGAGGGTGGATCTGTGAGTGTCCAGTGCCCTTTCCAGCCCTGGCATGGGCAGAACAAAGCTGGGTTCAGCCAAATTTCAGAGGAATATGAAATCCAGATGTTTACCTGCCATAAGGCCTCTTCCACAGAGGAAGGAAATAATACCTCTGCCTCCATCAAGATACATCAAGAATGGGGGCCCCAAACACAAAGGTCACCCAGAGGAACATGCCAGTACTTCCTGGACCTGGGCAGCAACGTAATGTTGCAATGGCAGCAAGGGGCATGGAAGGAGAGGGGGAGATCAAGGCCAGGGAAAGCTGGGGATTCATGCTAAGCAGCCCAGCTCCTTTTGGCTCCAGACCAGAGCTTATCTCTAAATCAAACTTGCATGGGGCCAGGATACATATCTTTCGGGGCCTCCAGAGAGTTGGAAACCACATCCGTCCCTTGGCTTCAACATGAGAGGAACTGCCCAGAGCTGGAGAGCGCCTGGTCTCTACCAGCTGCCTCCACTTCCTCCCACCAGCCTCTGCTGCAGGCAGTGGGATCTCCCCTTTAGCTAGGAGCAAGCCCTCTCTGCTATTCTAGACTTTTCCACATGCACATGGCTCCTCCGACTTGCTCCTCAGCACCTGTGAGTGAAAAGCTACAGGGACTTAGCAGACACTCTCCAAAGCTTTGCAGTGGCAGCTGTACAGTGGTCTGTCAATCTCATTTACACTTCTCAACAGAATACAGGCAGGCCTTGGCACTGACCCGGGGTGGAAAAGTGGGGTGGGAATGCTCTTCCGGCACATGGGGGTCTGTGGCACAGACTGGGTCTGTCTTTCCTTACTGTGCTTTCTCTCTAGCAGAATTCCCCACACCCACTCTGTAGATCCCCCCAAGGCACAGCTCCTTTGGCTGTGCTAGCATCAAGCTCAGAAGGAGCATTGAAACATGAGTATTGGGGTTCAGTCTCTAAACCCAGAGGTCTGGATGGCCTGTTTCCTGATCTGCAAAGTAGGGGGTACTGCCAGAGTTTTAGTCAATGAAACAATGTGCTGTTGGTATTGTTGGGCTCATGGGCACTGAACACATATTGGCCCCTGGTACCCTGGCTGTTGACTGGGTGGTATTAGGCATGAAAGTCATCTCTCACTTCTCTAGAAACTCATACGGAGTCAACTTTTACCTAAGTCTGGTGAGGCTTGGTGTATGTCTGGGAAAGTAGGTCACATGGAGGTGCAGAAATGGGGTGACTATCATCCAGAATCCTGCCCTGGCAGCTACTCAGCTACTAACGCTGAATTAACAAGGGAAAACTCTCGTTCATAAACATCTCTGTGTAGAGCAGCTTAGGAAATGCTGGAGCGGTTTCCAGGGACCCCGAGCTCTGGGTGCCTTATGTGTCCCCTGAAGGAAGCTCTTGTCATCCATCCTTCCTGAAGCTTGTGAAGAGCAGAAGTTGCAGCTGTGTTCTCTGGCATCCCCAAGTTCATCTTTGTATGTAAAGAAGCCCCAAACATGGGCCATGCCACTGAAAATTATCTCATACAACCGAGTCCACTTGACGGCTTGCAGAAATTGGTGGGAGTCCACTTGAGAGCATGCAGAAATTGGTGATGCTTTTGTGTCCTTTCTGTCTGTCCCCAGGATGATTAATTAGAGAATAACGTATCCCAGAGCTTTTGACTGTCTTTTTAGAGTAGTGCAGGAGTCCCTTTTGCAGGGACTGGTATTTGTAGGCTCTGCTGGCGGATACTGCTTTGGTTTCTACAGAAAGATGGGGGCAAGAGCGGCAGAGTTGGTCAAGTCCTCCTGGGCTTCTCTGAACACTTTCCCGGGTGCTGAAGCTGGTAAGGGGAAGGTCAGCTCCCTTGCCCACCACAGGCTGCAGGGGCAAGGGGAGGGGTCATCTTTCCCTAGCCCTCACCACCATATGGCAAATGTGGGGTGTGTGGCCAGCTATTCTACTGTCACAGACTCAAGGCTGCCTCTCCCATGCCTCTGCCAACAGGGTCACATCTATTGTGCTGCCCAGGCTAGGACCAGGGCCTGCTTTCCTGAGTGCTGTAGATGGCCAGGGAGAAGAGGGTCAGCTCCCTCATCTGTGGTAGGTGGGTAGGAGTGAGGGGTGAGAAGAGTGACCAGTCAATCTTGTCCTCACACTCATTAACTGACCACGATGCATGATTGAGTCTTTGATCACAAAAACTTGACTGTAGTTTTAAGAAGGAAATGGTGGGTGTGTCTATCCTTCCACCGGGAAAAGCTAGTGCTTCTCAGGCCTCAGTCTGAACATGGCTCTGGTCTGCTCACCTCTTTCTCTCCTCTCCTCACTCCTTTTTTGACAAGAGCTCTTATCTGATCATAAAACCCCTCTTTTCTTCCCCGCTGGTTCAGCAGTTTTCCCATCTTCCCTCTGAGAGAGATAATCTGTGGTTTTAGCAAGGAGGCCGCTTCAGCAGGAATTTAATCCCTGCCAGTTCTGAGCTCCTTGGTATTCCCACAAAGTGTTTGCTGCCCTCAGAGACTGTGAATTGAACTTCAGACCTTGAGACAAACTCTGAGGCTTGAGAAGCAATAGCTTTTCCTGGTGGAAGGATGAATATACCCACCATTTCATTCTTAAAACTACAGTCGTTCTTGTGATCAAAAACTCAATCGTGCATCATGGTCAGTTAATGAATGTGAGGACAAGATTGACTGGTCACTCTCCTCTCCCCTCACCACCTACCACAGATGAGGGAGCTGACCTTCCTCCCCTTTGCCATCTTCAGTACTCAGGAAAGTGGGCCCTGTTTCTCGCCTGGGCAGCACAGTAGATGTGACCCTGTTGGCAGAGGCATGGGAGAGGCAGCCTTGAATGTGTGAGAGTAGAATAGCTGGCCACACACCCCACATCTGCCACATGGTGGTGAGGGCAAGGGAAAGATGACCCCGCCCCTTGCCCCTGCCACCTGGGTAGGCAAGGGAGCAGACCCTCCCCCTTGCCATCTTCAGCACTAGGGAAGGTGGACCCCACACCTCTTCCCTGAGCAGCACAATAGGTTGACCCCATTGGCAGAGGTGTGGACGAGCCAGCCCCAAAGTTGTGAGCATGGGAGAGCCGTCTCCATTACTCCCCCATTACTCATCTGTCCTGTGGTGAAATGGACAGAAGAGAGACACCACCCACCGCCCGCCCCACGCCCTGCCCATCAACACCTGAGACAATGGTGAGAGCTGGCCCTGAGGTTCTAAGAGTGGAAAAGCTGTCCCTGCCCTCCATCAGCCGCAGCACTCAAGAGAGTAGACCCTGAATCTTGCCTGGGTCGCACAGTAGAGATGACCCTGTTGGAGGATGTGTGAGTGGAGCCAGCCAGATGTTGTGAGCGTGGGAGAGCTGTCCCCATTACTCATCTGTCACATGGTAGCATGGCCGGAGAAGAGATTCCCCCCACCCCACCCAACAACACCTGAGGCAGATGGAAGAGCTGGTCCCGCCCCTCATCAGCTGCAGCCCCTAAACCTTGCCTGGGCAATACAATAGATCTGGCCCTGAAGTGTAGAAGAACTGACCCCAAGGTCACGAAAGCCAGAGAAATGACCCCACCCCTTCCTCATTGCTGCCTGGGCAGTGCTGAAGTGCTCAACCTGGTTGAGGAAGATAGGGAAGAGCTGGCGGACTGACCTGTCCTGCAAACACCCAGGCCAAGAACCTGGGTTATGTTTTGGCCCACTCCAACATCCCCCCATCTGTGATCTGGAGTACAGTGAGAGGGGAGGGGAGACAGGAAGGGGGATTCGGACCTAAGGACCCAGGGCTGCAGGATGACACAGGGCAGCAACAGGAAGTCCAGGAGGAGTCCCAGTAAGGACCCAGTGTCAATGGTGTAGCAGAGACCAGGGCCAAACCTCGAACCAGATCAATGATTCTTTGTGATGAACGCCTGCGTGAGAAAATAAATGGATAAAGGGGTTTCCTGCGTGGCTCACTGTATCATACTGCATTTCCATGATGAAATTTTCCTCTTTTTTACCCCTTTGTTCTCTTAAATGTTATTGTCTTTTATTTGGGGCGGGGGGGGGGGGTGGACCAAGAGACATAATGCGAAAGGCATGAAGAATAATTGAGAAAGTTTTTAAAAAAGATTGATAAATCAATATCTTACACAATCAGAACAGTAATTAACAGACATCAAAATGGAAGGAAATGGGACTGGAGAGACCGCTTAGCAGGTAAAAGCATTTGATGTTCTTTTGGGCTTTTTTTAATTTTTTATTTTATTTTTAAAAAACAGAAAGCAAACTATCTTTTTTTCATTTTACATACTAATCTCAGTTCCCACTCGTTTTTCTTCTCCCATTCCATCTACCTCCTCCCCCCCAATCCAACCCCTATCCACTCTTCAAAGAGGTTAAGGCACATTGCTTTGGGGAAGATCCAAGGCCCTTCCACCTGGAAAAGGGAAATAGACAAGATCACCTGACAAAATTGGAAGCATGGGGTGGGGAAAGAGGAGGAGAGAAGAGGTGAAAGGAGGAGAACTTGGGGGAACAGGGTAGTCAAGATGGAGGAAGGACAGAGATGAGAGCAAGGAAAGAGATATTTTGATTATGGCACTAGCAAGAAACCCTGGCACTAGAGAAATTCCCAGGAATTTCTCACAAGGATGACCCTAGCTAAGACCCTAAGCAATAGAGGAGAGGGGGCCTGAACTGGCCTTGCCCTGTAGTCAGATTGATGAATATCTTAAATGTCATCATAGAACCTTCATCCAGAAACTGATGGAAACAGAGGCAGAGACCCATAGGGAGCACTAGGCTGAGCTCGCAGAGTCCAGTTGTAGAGCAGCTGATGTTCCTAGAGAGGACCTAGGTTCAGCGCCCAGCTGTCACATGATGTCTCATCCATAACTACAGTTCCAGAGTGTTTTCGTTAGGGTTTCTATTGCTGTGACAAAACACAATCACCATAAACAGCATGGGAAGGGGAAGGGTTTATTTCAGCTTACAAGTCACAGGGTACACTCTATTGATGCAGGAATTCAATCAGGGCTGAAAACTGAAGGCAGGAACTGATGTAGAGGCCATGGAGGGGTCTTGCTTACTGGCTTGACGTTCGTACATTGTTCAACCTGCTTTCTTATAGAATGCAGGACCACCAACCCAAGGAAGGCACCACCCACAATGGACTAGGCCCTCCCACATCAATCATTAATTAAGTAAATGCACTACACACTTGCCTACAGGTAAATCTTAAGGAGATATTTTCCTGGTTAAGAGTAATTCTTACCAAACAACTCTAGCTTGAGTCAAGTTGATATAAAACTCACTAGCACACAGGGGATCTTACATGCTCTTCACGTTTCAAAGGGTACCATATGCATACATATTGCATTTACATACATATATGCAAAATACTGAACCACATACAATATTTTTTTTTGATTGGATGAAGACTCAAATAACTGTTTCCTCCTGATCCAGATGCTGGAACAAAGGATCTAAGATACTCAGAGCTCCTCGGGGATTGTATGTCCATACTGCAGGTCAATTGTTCCATGCTATAACCTGGTGCATTCTTCGTGAAGAAAGACCAGGTATTTTTAGAGGGCTGGAGCCAAGATACACAGGTCCTACAGGGCTTTAAAGCTTCAGTTAAGGATCTGGGCTTTAGCCTGTTGTTTCTTGGGATCTTTGGCAAGGTTAAGGTAAGAAAATAACAAGTTCATTAGCACCTGAGAAAGTTCTTAGGGTGCAGTGGAGGGGACAGGACAGGAGAAGAGCGAGTTAGGACACCGGACCTGCGTGCCCTTCATCTCCTGCAACAAAACGCCCAAGGCAGTGAGCTTGGGAAATGTTTGCTCGACTGGTAGTTTTGGTGATTCTAGGCCACAATACCTGGACTCATTGTCAGGGACTACGATAGGGTACTGTGGTGGGAGTGTGTGGAAGCAAAAGTTGTCTAATTCTTGGCCAACAAGCCCCGGAAGGACTATGGAGGTCCCACAGTCCCCTGGAGGGTACACGCTTAATGACCCAAGGACACCTCACTAAGTTCCTTCTCCCACGCTCTCACCATCACTGCTCAATGGCCACACCCTAGGGTACAAGCCTTTAATATACAAGCCTGTGGGTAGCGCCCAGTGTCCAAAATCTGGAAACCAGCTGTGGGCATCTCAGAAATACTAACAGGAAGGGTGTCCCAGTGCATGAGGCAGGAGGACAGCTGAGAACTCAGTTCCTAACATACAGGAAAGCTGCTCCCAAGGCTTCTACTTCATTACAGCTGTTATTCCCCTTGGCTTCCAGGAATGTGGCCTTCAAAGTCCATGTGTCAAAGGCAGTTTGAGATTATTTAGAGACAGTGACAAAACACAGCTTGTCAAAAAGGAGGCTCCTCCCTCCTGTTCAAAACCCACGCACCCCATTCCGTTCTCCTCCACGTTCTCACTGGACAGGTGTGTCTCCATGACCATGAGCACTGGGGTGGATGGTGGGGAAGAAGGGACTAGTCTACAACCTCTCCTGGAAGACCAGGCCTGACTCCAGAGCGAGGAAGATGACTGTGAAGACCTGGCAAGTTCCCCACCCCCTCAAGGCCTTCTGCTTGCTGGTGAGTGGATGTGGGAAGGGACACAAGCCCTCAGAAGCAGAAATAACACCTGATGCATTCAGAGAGTGCCTAGGGCCTCAGCAGCAACCTCCCTGGCCCATTTTCTACAAGATGCCTCCCCACTTCCACAAGAAGAGGAGAGATAGAGGGATGAGCAACTCAACGGTGCTTTTGTTTTAGAGTTAAAAACCAAGAGAGTCCTGGGTGAACTATATCTGTGAAGTCATTTTCCATGAACAAAGAATGCTAGTCTGTAGAACAAAAAGAGTCAGAGATGAACAGAATCTCTCCCTAACTCTCTCTCTCTCTCTCTCTCTCTCTCTCTCTCTCTCTCTCTCTCTCTCTCTCTCTCTCTCTCTATCTATCTCTATCTCTCTCTGTGTGTGTAGCACCAAGGAGGGAAGGAGGGAAGGTTTGAGAACACCTCTGTAACAGCTTTTGCATTTGTATACTCTTGCTAGACAAGCTGATGGCAGCTATCAGAGAGTCATGCATCTTCCAGCAGCCGAACTCTTGCCCTTTCCCAGCTCAGAGCAGTGCAGTCCCAGCACCCAGGCTTCCTCATCCAGTCTCAGCCAGTGATATCCTCAATAACATGGACAAACTTCTTCCAACTTGGGCTGAAGCTAATCTTCCCTCCCCTGGCATGAGGGGTTGAGTCCTACCTAGAACTTAGATCTTTGTGGCTATTTCAGAGCTTTAATTGTGTGGTTAACTGCTGCTGACATGGGCTTGACTCCATCCCTTTCTTCTGCCATACTTTAGATCCCTTTGTTGGCATGTACTCAACTGTTTCCAGGACATGTGTATGGGGATTGCAAGATATGAAATGTTGCAGATTCCAGGGTTCACCCTCTGCACTGTGAATGAGATTCCAAGAATTAGGCACCCCTGGTGGCCTCACTTCTCTGACCCAACACTGTGTTCACATTATGACAGACATGAGAGCAGAAGATGGGCCAGTAGGGGCAGGAGGGGGCTGGATCTTTGTGACAGGTAGTCTCTCTGTCCTGGGAATCAAAACACAATCCCAGCCCAGATCCCAGTCTGTACAATTGTATCTTTTTCTCATTGAGCCATGATTCCTGAAGCAGTGTTGTAAGCACATAGCCTCTGCGATGCTTCCTGCCATTAGGAATCTCTGGTCACTGAGAATCAGGCTCTAGTGTGTCTAACACCAGCATGCTGGAGAAGCTGTATATTACGCTCACGCATCTGACACGGTAGGTAAGTCTTGGTATCGCAGGGTTTTCACAGCTCTCTACAGTAGCTTCCCCATACACGTAGGGGCAGAATGTGCTCACTGAAGACCAAGATGACTCCACAAGAAGGCAGAATAGCAGCACGTCACAAGGGCAGGTGAATTCTTATACCAGCTTTTGTCTTTAGTGTTTCTTTCCTGTCTCACAGGACACTGTGGGGTTATTTAAGGACCACTTTATTGGTATTAGCCTCCAATAACAGTAACCACAGTGGGCAAATGTCTTTCTCATTTCAACGATTGGTAATAGAGATACACTTTAAATGCCCAAGAGAACTGTCTTTGAAAAAGAATCAGGAGGCTGTGATACAAACCCCTTTATGGAGGTTGTACTGTGCATTTGGCATCTATTTCACTATCTCCCATTTCCTACATCTAATGTAATGGTCACCCTTTTCCTGTTACCCAAGGGCAGCAATTTCCACTGTAGAGAACATATTTCTTACATATCCTTTGGTAATCATGGACAGCCGAATGATTTCCCCTTGTTATCAGCATAAGAGTGCCCTGAGCCTATTTTGGGTAGAAGTGCCAGACTCCCCTCTGCTTTGCAGGCAGGAAGCTTGTGGTCAAAGCCACGCTCAGCCACCTGGGATTGCACATCTCACGTGACAACAGACACAGGAGCTGTTTTTAAATGCCAAGGAGGAGCCACTTCTCGGGCCACCATCAAGCTGCCAAGCCTTTGTAAAAATACAAGCCGGTAATCAGCTTCTGAGTGGGAGGGGGCAAGTGTACATAGGGAAGAAATGTTTTTTTACAAAAGAAACAACCTGGGGCTGGAGAAGTTAAGAGCACATTTTGTTTTTCAGATGACGTAGGTTCAGCATCCACATGGCAGCTCACAACCACCTATATTTCCAGTTTCAGGGGATCAAACGCCTTCTTCTGACCTCTGTAGGCACCAAGCACACACATGGTGCACAGACATACATGTAGGCAAAACACCCATATACATAAAATAAAAATTAAAAAGAATCTTTTTTTAAGAAAGGAAACAAACCAATTCTCTTTGTAAGCAAGACTTGTTCACCATCTTCTTAAGGCAGCCCTTACTGAGGTAAAACCAAGCTTTTGTAGCCAGACTTGGTGGCACAGACACTAATCACAGCGACTCCAGGGGTTAATACAAGAGCATCGCAAGTCCAAGGCCTGGGCACCTTAGTGAGACCTCATCTCAAAAGAGAGAGTAAAGGCTTGAGACCCATGTCATGGTGGGGTGTTTGTTTGACATGTACAGAACCATAGGTTTAAACCCTAATGCTACCAGAAAGGGCTGACAACTTGGCTCCAACATGAGGGTCACACTGGGTGTGCTCAAAAATTCCGGGCTTGGGAAGAGTGCCAGGAGCTGGAAGCTGTAGTCAAGCTATTAGGTGGGATTTGCAGAGGACAAGGGACTGTAAGCAAAACATGGGAGCACAGCACGTGAACACACTGAATGCTTAGAAAAGATTCCAGGAAAAGCTTTATCGAGTTCTCACTAGTAGGAAAAGAAAGTCTTCACTCAGAAGCCTAAGGATTTCTCAAAGACTCAGATCTAACTCTTAGGAAGCATTTGCTGAGAAATTAGGTGCTGGATGTTGTCCAAGGCATGGCACGTGTGTGGGTTCCACCCTCCTTCAAGCCTGGGAAATAAGCATGATCCCACATTGCAGACACAAAACTAAGATTCACATTGCAGACACAAAACTAAGATTCAGAGACAGTAAAGAGCCTTCCCAAAGTCATGATCAGAAAAGAAACTTCAATTCTAACTTAGGGGTGTCAGGTCCCCAGCATGGCTTAACTAGCAAGACTTGTCATACAAGGTCTACTTGGGAACTTGCTAGAAATGTTTGAGTTCCATCTTATCTACCAAGTCAGCATCTGCATTTTATGAAGGTCTCCTGCCCTGCTGCAGATGGACCTCAAGCACTTTGGGGTCAAGATGCAGCATCCTAGACAGATGGCGGTACATTGCCAGTCACGGAGGCTGGAGATCTCTCAAAGAGAGCCTGGTAAGACAGAAGTAATGATGCTCTATTGTGATATGAAAATACAGACACGAAATTTAAAAAATGTAAAAAAAAATATTATGAATACCCAGTTTCTGGTTGCTTGTGAATTTATTAGTGCTTTATTTTCTTTCCAGGGCTCAAAAGGATGCAGTCTATTATCAGTATATTCATATGCCTTCTTAGGAAATACAGTGGAGTTAAAAATTGAATGTCCCCAGGCCCAAATGAACTTCTAAACTAAAATGAACAGATGTCTCAAGAACATAGAAAAGACACTCTGTGGTAGCTCTAGGGCAATGCGGTATGTGATGTCTGATCTTCGATGCCAAACACCTGGGAGGAAAGAACTTCATTTGAAGACTTCCATCCATCAGATTAACCCATGGCATACATCTGTTTGTATTTCTTGATTGCTAATTATGTAGGAAGATCCTGCCCCACTGACCATACCACCCCAGGGCAGGTAGCTCTGGGTTACGTGAGAAAGGTGGCTGGATGTGACCTGGGAGCCAGTAAGCCTTATTTGCTCTCTATGGTTTCTGTATCAAGCTCCTGCCTTGAGTTCTTGCCTTGGCTTCCTGTGTTGGACTGTCAATTGTAAGTAAAACAAACCCTCTCCTTCCCAAGTGCTTGGTCAGAATGCTCAATCATGGCAGCAGAAAGCAAAGTAGAACAGGGTACAGCGTAAACCAAAGTGGTCGTGGGGGAGGTCAGTGATCAAGCCCATGAGTTGTTGTTGTTGTTGTTGTTGTTGCTGTTGTTGTTTTGGTTTTTCGAGTCAAGGTTTCTCTGTAGCTTTGGAGCCTGTCCTGGAACTAGCTCTTGTAGACCAGGCTGGACTCGAACTCACAGAGATCCACCTGCCTCTGCCTCCCAAGTGCTGGGATTAAAGGTGTGCGCCACCACCGCTTGGCGCCTAAAATATAAAAAAATTTTTTTGTTTTTGTTTTTCGAGACAGGGTTTCTGAGTAGCTTTGGAGCCTGTCCTGGAACTAGCTCTTGTAGACCAGGCTCTCCTCGAACTCATAGAGATCCGCCTGTCTCTGCCTCCCAAGTGCTGGGATTAAAGGCGTGCACCACCACTGCCCGGCTTGTTGTTTTTAAAAATAAAAATAAAACAACAAGCAAAAGAACAACACAATAGAATACCCTCTCAGTCATGGAACAGGGAAATTATGGGGAAGGAAGATGATTTAAGAAAAAAAAAAGGATAACATGAATGGTTGCTTGTTGACAGTATCCCCAAAGTGTGATGCTGGAGTTGACAGGTGCTAGCATTGAAAAGCTTTGCCTGTATTGTAGGTTTGTCAGAGCCTATGCTTCCCTGTTGTTTAATAGCTACCTATGCATCTGGAAGAGGTACTCCAGACGACCTGTGGATTCACCAGAGGTGAATACTGACTATTGAAAATAAACAAGAGAACAACTGTGAATTTGTTAACCTTGGGAGAGAGGTTGAGTCACTTTATGATGCCCTAACAAAACCGATCCTCTCCACCATGAAAATTCTGACGGCTGCAATCTGGAAACTTCCCCTATATGACCATAGTCCCATAAAGTGAGCAGTTAGTCTCTTTGCTTGACATTATACTAGAAACACACCATGAAGCCTCTTTTCTGCCACTGTCTTATAATTGCATTAAATTATTAGTTGCTCTCTTCAAGTCCACATCTAGTTCCTAAATCACTTTGGACTGAAGTGACAAGTACTTAAGGTTCGGTGGCCGTCTGTTTTTCCCCACCTAGCAAGTAGAATTCAGTATCACCATTCTCCAGGCTAAATAGAAGCACATGTTCTGGTACCCAGTCTCCAACTCTCTGGGTTGTCAGGGCTGTTCTGGATATCCATCTAGCTCCCTCCTTTCTTGGACCAGCGCTTCCCTTCTAGACGTTAAGGTCCAGCTTCTGAACACCCTGCCAGGCGATTAACCTCGGGTTTCTAAGAACTGATTTTCTAGATGGCCCTACCCATTCCATATGGCATCATTTACCTGACACGCTCATGATCTATTCATGTCTGCCAACGGAGTCATGCCACATTTTCTCTACTCTACGGCTGCTCTGTCATCAAGCGATGACAGCTTTTCCCAAATTGTCACTAAAGTGGTCATACCCTTGGACACTCATGAGCGGCTCTTTCTGCCCTTGGCAGCATCTTCAGCCCTGTTGGTATCTCTAATCAGTTTTTTCCCCTTATGGGCACACTTTCTACCCCCAAACCCACATTTTAACATTTATTTTATTTTTAGTTATGTGCTGGAAGGGGGTATGTGTACATGAATGCTGATACCCACAGAGATCAGAAGAACTGGACCACACTGGAGATACATGTGGCTGTGAATCACCTTCTGTGGGTGCTGGGAACTGATCTTGGGTTCTCTGCAAAAATAATGCCCACTCTTGACTGCTGAGCCATCTCTCCAGTCCCTAAGTTCAACTTCTTACCTTACTCGAGATGACAGTCCTGTGAGTGGCACATACCTTCTTTCAAGGTAGAGGAATACAAAGGAACGGCACACTGAGTGAAGGGAATTAGTGAAAACTTCACACAAGGCAGCCTGACTCACGTCATGACAATGAATTAGGCAAGGGGTAGAAGAGAACCTCCCAGCAGAGGAAATGAGGTAACACTGGCAGAGATCAGCAATCACCCTGCTCAGCAGGAAGTGGAAAGAAGATTAGTGTGTGGGGAGGCAAGAGATGGGAAGTTGGAGAGGGCGTGGTTGCCTGGAACAGCAAGACTCTCTCTCTCTCTCTCTCTCTCTCTCTCTCTCTCTCTCTCTCTCTCTCTCTCTCTCTCTCTCTCTTTGTCTGTCTGCCTGTCTCGGAATTCTTGGGCCTCAGCCCTAAGAGGAAGAAGCAATGGAGTCACCCTCCTGTGGTTCTCCTCTTGAGTTCCAGCCACCAGTGTTTGTCAAGGTTGAAATGTCAGGCCTCAAATCTATGTCAGAGTTCAATCGAAGACTGCAAACAAATCGTCTATGCTGAGAAGTTAATTTGCATGTATTATACCACTGCTGAACCCAGGACAATCATGTTGGCTGTACTTCAACCCTCCCAGATTTCCTCTTTGAAAAATCTCTTAATCCTCACTAACGTTCAAAAGTGAAATTATGTTTAATCATATACATATGCAGATGCATGAGCACACATGCCAACACATGTATATAAATACACATAATTTGTCAAAGAAAAACGAGATTGATCATGCCTCGTGGCCATATCCTCAAAAAATATTCACATTACTAGCATTTTGCCTACTAACTATTAATTCCAGTCAATGTGGTGATTAGAGAAAGAACTCTAATATTTACTGGAATCATACTTCAGCCAGATATAAAGAGAGACAGGCCTGTTATTTTTAATAGGCTTTTCATAGATCATCTTCTAAAAATAATGGGATGAAGAGTAAGGAAAAAGCCAGTCTATTCAAGGCATCGTCACACATGATACGGAGATTACAGCAGGCCTTTCTTGAACACCTGCAGAGCTTAGTCCACTTCTCATTAGCTTGTTCAGAGAGTAAGTGTGTAAGTGAGATAAAATGAACCTAGAAAGCCTTAAATTAAGTCTCAAAAATGAAGGAAAATCAACATATAACTGTTCTTGTTCTTTTCGCAGTATTTTGTCATTTAAAGAAGTTTCCTTATTTGGTCACTTCTAATTTCCTGTGATATATATTCCAGATAAGGACATCACAGGAAAAATAGGTCTTTGATGAATATAGAACAAAAAACTCATATTAAATTAGTGGCAAACAAAATCCATAAATAGAGTAATCAAATTATATCCCATGTGCATACGCCCCCAACATACCAGGAATTCAAGGTTAGTTTAACATCTGGAAATCAATGTGTGTGATGCATTACATTAGAATAGCAAACGGTGAATGTCATATGATTATATAAACAAGGGGGAGTATCTGTCAAATATTTAAATCCCTTCATGAAGAAAATGCATAAGTTATCATAATAAGTAGGAACTTTGTGAGCCTGTTAAAAATCGCCTTTGAAAAGCTTACAACTAGACAAGAAGAAGGCAAGGCTGTCTACTTCAATCACTTCTCTTATTTAACCTGTACTTCTTTCCTTCCTTGTCTAGGCTGCTCTTAAAGCCCTGGATTCAAAGGGTTCTCGTGTCTCTGCCTCCAAAATCATTGTTATACAATAAAATACCCCACTCCTACTTCATTCTTGACATTTCTGTTTCCAGTTTCACTGGGAAGTCTAGTCAGGCAAGGAATGGAAATTAAAGTTGTCATCTTAAAAAGGAATAAGTAAAACTATCTCTACTCATGGAAAACAGTCTATAAGTGAAATATGCGAAAATACACACTGAGACTAAAATTAATAAATAAGAGCAGCAAGTCTAAGGAGTAGCTCAGCACATGGGACTCATCGTCACTTACCTTGGGTTATACTCATCTTTATCTACTGACAATGCCCTTAGCAACCTAAGCCCTTATGTGCACAGACCACACTCATGCTTCCCTTATCGAACAATGGGCTTGTTCCTAGGACCACTACCTATATGAAGCTCTTTGTACACACATCCCATTATGGACAATGAAGGAAGTTTCTCATAATCCTGAGCAAAATGTTTAAAATCCCCTTTTGTGGGCCAGTTTCTTCTATTCAAATGTTTTCCAGACAGATGCAGGTCTGGGAGTAAGCGGGTCAATCTAGACTAGGTTAGTTTGGGGTATATGGACAGTAAGGCAAACGGTGTCTTCTGTGTGACCTGTTAGGGAAAATCCCCTATTTACCATCTTACGTATATGTAAAATTGAGCTTTCATATGCTTAAAATCAGATGCATATGAGACGAGCAGATGCAGTGAGCAAAAGCTTACATAACGCAAATGTGTCAAGCAAAATAGAGAAGCACCCAAATTGTGCCCCTTCGTAATGAACCTCTTCTTCTTTTAGATTCCACAAAAGAAGCCTGAGGTAATAGCCCATGACCTTTAGTACTCTGTCATAAATGTAGCCAAATGCTACCCTTAACTGCATTTTTCTGATCTGTATTATTACTTTGATTTTGAAGAAAAGTTTGCAGCTTTGCTATATGTGTGCATCTTTATCTTGATTCCTTGAATAAGACACCAAGAACCTGGAAACATCTTTGCTTCTTTTAGTTGAAAGTTGAATTGCTCTTTCTATTCTACTAGGGATTATGGGTCTTGTTGGATTGTTAATTTCATCTTGATTTTGTTATGTCATGTTTATAAAGAAATTCATCTATTTCTATTTATTTATTTATTTATTTTTAACAGGGTTTATCTGTGTAGCTTTGGAACCTGTCTTAGAACTCCCTCTGTAGACCAGGTTGGCCTCAAACTCAAACTTCAGGGGGGTGGAGATCCGCCTGCCTCTGCCTTCCAAATGCAGGGATTAAAGGCATGTGCCACCACCGTCTGCCTCACCTATTTCTTTTAGGCTTTCCAGTTTGGTGGAAGATGGATTTTTAATGTATGTCCTTAAGATTACTGAATTTCCTCTGTGTCTGTTGTAATCTCTCCCCTTTCTTCTTTTTTACTGAAATAACTTTTAGTTAATTATTTTTTACAGAAAAATTCCAGGTCCCCCTCCCTCCTCCCACTTCCCCCTTCTTCCCATCCCAACTCCGGTCTGCTCCTCAGAGAGGTTAAGGCCTCCCCTAGTAAGTCAACTATGACTGCCTCATCCCCTTACTGAGGCAGGACCAAGGTTGTCCATGCCTAGCCTGAGCAAGGTATCTCTACGTAGAGAATGGGCTCTACAAAGTCAGTTCATGCGTTAGAGCTAGATTCTGGTCTCACTGACAATGGCCCCATGTACTGTCCAAGCCACACCACTCTTGTCTGTATTCAGGGGGCCTAGTTCAGTCCTATGCAGGTTCCCCAGTTTCCAGTCAGGAGTTAGTTATCTTCCACAAGTTCCGGTCAGCTGATTCTGTGGGTTTCCCCATCATGGTCTTGACCCCCTCGGGGTCATATTATTGCTTGTCCCTCTCTTCACTTGGAGCTCAGCCAAGTGGTTCGTTGTGGATGTCTGTATCTGCTTCCATCTGTTCCTGAAAGAGGGTTCTAGCTTCTCTGGGGTTGTGGACTATAGGCTGGTTATCCTTTGCTTTATGTCTGGTGTCCACTTATGAGTGTGTACATTCTTCAGAGATTTAAAGTTCTTGTCATACAGTTCTTTCCCTTGTTTGGTTAGAGTTACCCTAAAAATATTTTTATGTTATTTGTGGCTATTGTGAAGGGTGATGATTCTCTGATTTCTTTTTATCATCTGTATATAGTATTTTTTTTTTAGTTAATCTTGTATCCTGCTACATTACTAAAGGTGTTTATCAGATGTAGAGGTTCCCTGGTAGAATTTTTGGAGTCACTTATGTATACTATCATATCATCAGCAAATAGTGAAAATTTGCTTCTTCCTTTCCTATTTGTACCCCCCCCCCTTGATCTCCATTGTTGTTTTACTGCTCTAGCTAGGACTTTGAGTACCATATTGAATAGATAATGGAGAACATTGTCTTGTTCCCGATTTTAGTGGGATCGCTTTGAGTTTCTCTCTATTTAGTTTGATGTTGGTTGTTGACTTTCCACGTATTGCTTTTATTATATTTAGGAATGTTCCTTGTAGCCCTATTCTCTTCAGGACCTTTATCATGAAGGAGTGTTGGATTTTGTCAAAGGCTTTTTCAGTATCTCATGAGATGATCATGTGGTTTTCTTTCTTTCAGTTTATTTATAAGGTCGATTACATTGATGGATTTTCATATGTTGAACATCCTTGTGGCAGATGACGTTTCTGATGAGTTCTTGGATTCAGTTTAACAATATTTTATTGAATATTTTTTGCATCCGTGTTCATGAGCAAGATTTGTTTGTAATTCTCTTTCTTAGTTGCATCTTTGTGTGGTTTAGGTATCAGGGTAGACTCATAGAAGAGTTTGGCAGTGTTCCTTCTGCTTCTATTGTGTGAAACAATTTGAGGAGTATCTGTATTAGCTCTTCTTTGAAATTCTGGTAGAATTCTGCACTGAAACTATCTGGTACTGGACTCTTTTTGGTTGGTAGGCTTTTGATGACTGTTTCTATTTCCTTATGGGTTATAGATCTATTTACTTTGTTTATTTGATTTAACTGTGGTATGGTGCATTTATCGAGAAATCATCAATGTCTCCCTTTTCATTTTAATTTTATTCATTTTTCTTCTTCTCAATTTTTTTTAATTTGGCTACAGATTACCAATATTACTATTTTTTTCAATGTACCAACTCTTCATTTTATTGGTGTTTTTTGTTGATGTTGTTGTTTCTGTTTCATTTATTTCAGCCTGAGCTTGATTTTTTTTCTTTCTGTACACTCTTTGTGGATGTCATTTCTTACTGTTTTTCTAAACATTTCAAGTGTGTCATTGTTATTAATATGAGATCTCTCTGGATTTTTCTGTAAATACTTATTGCTTTGAACTTGACTCAGCACTGCTTTTGTTTGATGCCACAGGTTTGTGTCGTCATTTTCTTCCAAGTCTAATAGAATTTTAACTTTTTTCTTACATTTTGTCACAACTCAATTTTTACTCAGTAGTGAGTTGTTTAGTGCCTATGAGTTTATACACTTTTTCCATTGCTATTGTTGTTGATATTCACTCTATAAACATCACAGGCTATTGTTGATGCCATCTGTGGACTTCTACAATGTATTAAAATCCTGCTGCTAAAGTCACCACTTAATTTTGTCATAGGTGGTGAAATTGAGCTGGTGCCTAACTAGAAACATCTTCTCTGTTGGCAAGTGTTCATGATGCTAAAAGGTACCATGCACATTATCAGAAGATAAAAGTAACCTCTCAATCTCACCCAGCTATAAACCTGCGATCAACAATGGCATCAGTACATCTTACAACCTGCCTGCAGGATATCCTGGTGTAATCATGGTACAAATATTATTGGAGCAATCCACTTTTTTATTGGATTTATGGCCCATTCCATGAGACAGAACCCATACCTGACACTGTTAATGAAGCCCAAGAACCTAAGACTAGTTCGGTCACATGCTCCAGGAAAAAAATCTACTACTATTCTGCTAAATGAGTTTAGAAAAAAAAAACACTCTTAATGGCATATTGTTATACCCATAAGTCCTTCAACCCCTATCAGAGAAGTTTTTGCAGCAGATGGTAATTAACTCAGAGACATACAACCAGACAATGTGCAGATAGTGAGAGACCTTGGAGCACTCAGCATTCAATGGGATATCTATATAAAATTCCTCTCTTCAAGGCTCAGGGATCTATATAGAAGGGAAAAAATGATAGCAAGAGCCAGATGCAGTGAATGACTCAAAGGAAACAGTGTCTTCTAAACACCATGGAGCTGATATACATATGAAACCACAAAGTGTTACAGCATATATGAACTCATAGAAATTCAAGCCAGACAAAAGCATAGCATAGAGAAAAAGGAATAGTCACAAAATCCAAGACCTAACTATGAAATTCTTTGTAATTGATACCTGCTTGGAAGGGGAAAATAAGTATTCTCTAATAGAGTGACACTGGGTTTATTAACCACACTCCAGAGCAGGTCTCATGGTCAGGAGTAGCTGACAAAATGGTCTCCATTATTGTGTATGGCTTCTTTGGTATGGTTTGTGGGGGTGGTTGTTAGTTTATTTGGTTTGTTTTGGTTTTTAATCTTTTGATTTTTCTTTTTCCTTATTTTTTAGGGTATGTTGAAAAAGAGAGAAAGGACATGAAGTTGGATATTTAGGGAGGTGGATGAGATCTGAGAGGAATTGGGGGAGGGAAAAGAATATGATAAAGCTATATTGTATGAAAAAAATCGTAAACATGACATAGAATGCAAAGTAACACAAATGAAAAGAAAACCTGTGTTTAGAAGTTGATAATTTTACTGTTATTAATAAGCTAATATTCACCAACCTAGATAGACCATCAATGTAATCAATATAACAACAGTTTTATTTTTGCAGAAATGGAAATGTCTATCCTAAAATCTCTAAGCACATGGAAGAAACCATGAATGATCAAGTTAATCTTGATAAGACACATCTAGGACGCCCACTCTTCTCGTTTTCAAATCCTATGGCAAATCTGCACTATAGAGACAGACCTAGACACAAGTGACACAACTGAGAGCCCCCGCAACTGCACACTTCTGTGCTTCTGTAGTAATATGTATTTGACAATGTTTCCATTACCCTCAAAAGATAGAGAAGATGATCCTGGCCAGCAAGGCATGCACATGCAAAAGAGTAGAAACGGACCTCACCTTAGTACACATGCAGACATATACTCAAAATAGGTTAGCAACCTAGGTATAAGGCTTGCACCAATAGCCCTCTTTGACAAAAATGTATGAACCAATCTTTTTTAAAAATTTATTTATTTTTTTATGGTTTACTTTTTATATTTAAAAATTTCCATCTCCTCCCTTCCTCCTCCTTCCCTCCCCTCCCCTCCACCCATATCCCCCCTCCCTCCCTCTCCAGGCCAAGGAGCCATCAGGGTTCCCTACTCTATGCTAAGACCAAGGTCCTCCCAACTCCCCCCAGGTCCAGGAAGGTGATCAACCAAGCTGAGAAGGCTCCCACAGAGCCTGTCCATGCAGAAGAATCAGAGCCCAGCGCCATTGTCCTTTGCTTCTCAGTCAGCCCCCACCGTCGGCCACATCCAGAGAGTCCGGTTTGGTCTCATGTTCCATCAGTCCCATTCCAAAAATCTTGATGGCAATATATGGCAGTTTCCTGAGATACGATGCCAAAAGCAGAATCAGAAGGCAGGGGAAAGCACCAAATTTCATAAAAATTTAAAACTCTATTCATCAAATGACATACCATAAGGCAAAAATCATAAATAGGAGAAATATTACCAAATTATATAATCAATAAAGGGCTAGTAGTACATTGACCATATTGAGCGGAACACAATAACAACAACAAGTAATTTAGAAGTTCTCACAAAGGAAAGGGAGAAAATGAAGGACCATAACATGGAAGAGGGTTGGGAAGGTGATACAGAGATAGAAGAAAAGAGATGGAGCAGGAGAAATAAATAACTATGGATATTAGAAAAAGCCATAAGCAAATATATTATTTATAAGATTACTTTAAAATATGCATGCGTGTGCAAATGTGTGTGTGTTAAGTGAAGTTATATTTTATGGGATGATAATGCTTCCCTCAGGAGCCGTAGGATGTTGTCATTGCACTTGGGTGCCTCTCAGAACTGGAAAGTAAGAATCTATTGCTGGAGACAGCACACACTTGGAATCAAGTTTGTATTGACATGGAAGAGACCCAGCACTTGGAGTCAAGTTTGTACTGTCATGGAAGCCTGTTGCAGGAGGGTCTGCTTGTTTGTCCCTGCTGCCTAGCTAGCTTAGTCCTGAAATAACCACACAGAAATTATATTAATTAAATCACTGATTGGCCCATTAGCTCTAGTTTCTTATTGACTAGTTCTTACATCTTAAGTTAACCCATTTCTATTAATCTGTATATTGCCATGTGGTAGTGGCTTACAGGGTAAAACTCAGCACATCTATCTCCGGCGGATCCATGGCATTCCCCTCACTCTGCTTTCTTCCCCCCAGAATCCAGTTCTGTCTTCTCTGCCTACCTAAGTTCTGCCCTATCAGGCCAAGTCAGTTTCTTTATTCACTAACCAATACAAGCAACACACAGAGGGGACTCCCACATCAGAAGCCTCTTCCCTGAGACATAGCTCTCATAATAGCAAAATGTGTGTGCAAGCTGCCAATGGGGAGAAAAGTTATCAATAGCCGTATACAACTATAAGCTTGGGAACTGCAGTAATCATTAAATACTGCCAATGGCTCATCAATGACACTTACAACTTGGGGGAAATTAACAGCTGTCCAATTGGACTTGAGACTCTCTTAACAGGAAGGAAGACTCTCTTAACTTATCTTAATGCCTGATACTATATAGGAAAGAATCCATGTCTGGAGAGGTCACAGACCCTAAAAGAAGAGCCTGCAACTACCATTTCCTAAAATAATGTAGCTTCTAACTGCATTCTAAATATTTGTCCTTATACCCACAGATGCATATATTTCTCACCTCTTATCAAAGAAGGTTCCTTTTGCAGCAGGTGGAAGCTACTAAAGAGATCCTCAACTGTTCAAAATAATTGACTGCCTGCAACTGATACATCTGCAACATGACCTTCTCACTTAAGGCTCAGAGAACATCACAAAAGAGGGGGCAGAAAGATTGTAAAAGTTAAAGGACTCGGGTGTTTCTTTTGAGATAGTGTCTTCTAGACATGACAGGGATGCTGTACCATGAAATCTCAAAAATATGGTCACCTTCACAAGACCTACAAATGACCACACCACCATGGGTGATGAAGGAAAATTTCACAAGGCCTCACCTCTAGATGAAGAACTATGGGCAATCAATTTCTGCTGAGGGAGGGAGAATAAGTTTTTGCCTTAGACAAGTCCTCTGATAGGCTATAAAACCTTACATGGTCAGCTAAACACAGGTACACATAGGCAATGATATCTGGACTTTGAAAGTGAATATGTGCATAAATATATTCAGATATACATATATGTGTATTTATGTAACAGTAATAATTACAGAATAAGAAGGTATTAGTTTGAGAGGGAGTGGGGGACCAGATGTAGCAGAAGTTGGAGAGGGAACAGGAAAGAGTGGAAATAATTTAATACAGTATACTCATGTAAGAAATCCTTATAAAGACTTAAATTAAAAAATTCACAAGGCAGTTGAATGAACATTTTTCAAATTTGATACCAAGTAGTCAACAGCACACCAAAAGGTGTTCAACATCATTATTCACTAGATCAGTTCAAATGAAAATCATCATGAGTACTACCTCATTCACACCAAAGCAAGAGAGAGGAAATTGTCAAGAGTCGCTGAGAAATTGAGCCTTCATACATTGGAAAATGTAAAGTGGTATAGCTGTTGTGGAAAATACTTTCACTGCTCTTCAACAGTTCATTTGTTTCTTTGGTTTGGTCTTTGAAACAGGATCTTTCTATGTATCCCAGGTTGGTCTTGAACTCCCAATCCTTCTGCCTAAGCCTCCTGAGGAATTATAAGCATGCACCACCATGTGGCAGTTTAAATATAGAATTGTTATGTGACCCAATCATCCTGTTTGTAAGATAAACCCTTAACAATTCAAAATAAGTGAGCAACTAAAACACGTACCAAATCCTTATTCAATATTCAGTGGCAGTAGCCCAATTGTCTGTCAGCAAGTGAATGGGATACAACACATAGGGCATGGAGATGTTCTTCAGTTGACAGAGCACTGGCCTAGAAAACTAAGCTCAGAGTCTGAGCACGAGCACCACATACACTAAAGGTAGTGGTGATAGACACAGGCTCAGAAGGTCATGCAGATGACTATACGTCAGGTTCTAGTCTAGCCCGGGATGCATAAGGCCCTATCTCAAAACAATAACAACAAACATCCATGGTGTATGCAACCAATATCGTTCAGTTACAAGATGCATAATTCTACCATGCTACAAAATCATAATGTTAAGTGAATACAGGCTGACACAAAGGATCCCCTAGCATGATTCTATTAATCCATTTGTTCTGGCTACTCAAAGTCCATGTTTATTCCATAGGAATTTTAGTCAGCTTTTTCACTTATAACCCAACTAACAAATCCATAGAGATGGAAAGCAGGTGGGGTCAATGAGACTGACTGCTCAGTGGTTGTGGGCTTGCATCCTGGTTGCAGGTCTTAAACTGGATGGTAGTAATGTTGCTATGTGAGTGTAATTAATGCCAGTAATGAGTTGAAATGACCAAAGTGGCAATTTCTTTAGCCATAGACAGTTTTACTACAGTTTCTTAAAGGTGTTACAACCAACATTTTTCATGTGCCTAAAAATCTTATGTCGATAATGTATAATTTGGAACCTGGGTAAGTAGTTTTGTTGCCCTTATAGAAGGATGCAGACAAGAGCAGAGCTTTCCTCGGGGTCTATGTCTGTGCCTGAACCTTAGCACAAACTTAGCAGGTAAGTGAACGAAGGTGTAAGCAGGTGAATGAACGAACATCTGAGATGTAGAATACAAGATGGGCACATTCATCTCGCTGCCAGGTGGCTGAGCCAGACACTCCACCAATATATCTTCAGTAGCTGCCACTTGTGCACATTCCCCCGAATCGCGTGTCTGCCAGAAATATAGTTCCTGCATTATTTTTTCTGTACTTCAAGGAATTGTTAATAATTTAAAAAAATAAATAATGCAGATCCATCATTCCCCCATTCTTTCAAGCACTGTAAAACCAAACCAAACAAAATATAATCTAGAGAAAAAGCCAAGGTTTTCATGAGGCTGAAAGGTAAGGTATTCCTAAAGTAAGTACTGATAAGCTGTGGGAAAGAGAATTTCCTCTAAAATCCAAATTTGCACAATTTTATAACATCTGCTTATAGTTTTGAGGGCTCTGTGACAGCCTGGACTCAGGAATAAAGCTCCTAGGCATGGAGCCGACTCTGTAATCCCATACAATGTCACAGTAATAGCTGTAATAAGGGGCTTAGTTGCTTGTCACTTTGACTCATGCATCATGTTGCTTAATGCTAGTGAGGTACTATTTCCACAAGAACCCAACACCTGCTACAGAAGAAAACAATGTTATCTAGTTGGCAAAAGATTCGTTGATTTGATATAAAACATGAGCATATTGATGACAATGGGGGTTTTAAAACTTGTTTAACCTAGATGTTAGATCACAGTATGTATATTTGCCTATAAAAATGTGGCTTCAAATATTTAAATAAGTAATAGAATAATTTAGGATCCAGCAGTAAGGAGGTGACAGCATGCTGCAATCAGAACTCGGGCTAAAGCCCAACACACACGGTATGAATCCCAGGCCAGCACCATCTCCTAGTAAGCTAGTCTAGAATGAGATGCTTTACCTTCCTGGGCTTCCCTTTGTCAAATGCTTACCTTTAGTGCCAGTGCACCGAGTGAACGACATTTAGTGCAGTACCTACATATTGCACTCACACAGACTCATTCTGCTGTAAAAGGGCATGCTAGTCATTACATCATTTAAACATGCCCTTGAAGACAGGGAGAGAAGTCATGCTTTGGTTTCCGGGTGAAACCATTTACTAACGGAGACTCTCTCTGGAAAACAGATTTCTAAACAGTTTCATGATTATGGAAGCAAACAGAAAGCCTGGCAGGGTGGTTTGTGCCGATAATCCTGATATTTAGAAGGCTGAGGCGGGAGGATTCTGAGTTTGAAGCTAGCCTGAGCTACATGATAAGTCTCTGTTTCCCCCAAAAAGTGGTGGGGGGGTTGTTTATTGATGACCCAAGTTCAGAAATCCAGCTTCAGTTAGAATTCTCAAAGAACGGGTAAAGCTGAAAAGTCTGCATAATGAAGAACTCAGGAGTGGATGGGGGAGCAGAAGGGAGGTGGGAGGGGTTCGGGGGAGAGGAGGAAGGGGAAACTTCAGCCTGGATGCAAAATAAATAAATAAATTCATTAAAAGATAAAGAACACAGAACAAGATGACACTTGTGTGAACTACATACAACAAGGACATCTTCAAGCTGTGCTCAGAGGACAGAAAGTACACATTGCTGAAGTCGTGCTAGAGGAAGAAATGACGCCCATGAGACCGCCCAACTGCATTTACCATTTCATGTCAGGCAAGATCCCACCTTAAGCAGCAGAGGAACTTCACAAACACGTCAACATCCCTGCCAGTAACTGCACTGTAGCTTTGGGAGCTGACAGGCCCCAAGATTTCAGTTTTGCTTCACCTTCCTCCCGTGCACACTTTGGCCTCCTTTTTCCTTCTTCCTTGAGCCCCCAGCTTGTTCCTACAGTACTTGGCTGAAATACAAACAATAAAGAATACCTGGGAGACTTTTGGCTACAAAAATGCAATTTAATATGGTTTATCTAGTTCTTGACATCTATACATTGTTATGATAGTGATATCATAAATCAGTTTCAAATACAAGTTTGATTTCATTCAACTATGTTAGAAGATTTGCAGAAAACTAAACATGGGAAAGTTCCAGAAAATGTCCATATTCTGTGAGTAGAACATTGATAGTTGTTACAGTTTGGATTTTAAATGTTGCTCAAGGGTGTAAAAGGCTTAGTCAACAGTTTGTGCTACTATGAGAAAGGGGTAGTGATTTGACCTACATCACATGGAGCGGACCCTTCAAAAGAATGGTGCTCCTCTAGTGCTTTTTATCTGACCTTTGCTTCCCACTATCATGAGATAAAGGCTTTCTCTGCAATTGCTTCCACTGTCAGTGTGAACATAACGACGCTAACATAGACCCAAAGCAACTGCAACCATAGCCACAAACGACCTCCAGCATGAATTTCTCAAATATTTATTTCCAAGGCCCATGCTTTGCTGATGCTCATGGGAGGCCGGCCCCTTCATGAGTGAACAGGAAGAAGGGACAGATTGAAGTGGGGCAGAAGAGGGGAAAGGGTGTGGGAGAAGAGGAGGGAGGGGAGACTATGATCAATATGTAAAACAAATTAATTAATAAAAATTTAAAATCCCAGCACTCGGGAGGCAGAGGCAGGCGGATCTCTGAGTTCGAGGCCAGCCTGGTCTACAAGAGCTAGTTCCAGGACAGGCTCTAGAAACTACAGGGAAACTCTGTCTCGAAAAACCAAAAAAAAAAAAAAAAAAAAAAAAAAAAAAAAAAAAAAAAATTTAAAGCACCCAAATCCCCTTCTCTCTGCCCTGCTATTAATGTATTGTCTGCCCTAATGCTGGGAACACAAACAATAATTTAACAACTTTTGAGTTATATGACTACAGTGGTTTGCTTTTCACATTCCTAAAGAGCAAGGGATGATTTGGCTTAACCGTAGAGGAGGGACTCCCAGCAAAGGCGTCTGACTACACCAGAGCTCTTTCCATCGCACCACACCACCATGCAGACTGACAAGCAGAAACCCACCGGAATATGTCCTCAGATACGTACCATCAGTCACTTGGTGCTCTCAGTGGAGAGAGGCCAGCTTCCTTGCAAACTGGATGGGAAGAGCTGGGGGGGATTCTTCTTCCTTGCTCAAGTGGATGGGAAGTACCAAATACTTTTTTGCTTCGAAGAAAGTTTCTAACTCCAGGGAATTCTTTCAAACAGTTAAGTTGTCTAACTTGCTATTAATAGAGGTGTACCTTGCGTCATTATCTGGTGCAGGGAATCGGGATTTGGGTTTAAGGCTGTCACTTCTTAGAATTAATTTCCTATTTTCAGCCAAAGGTTACCTTCCCCATTTTGTTCTTTCCATCATACATGGTTGCACATGCTGACCTTTCTAAACTGGGGAGCAAGTAGGGGAAAGCCATCGACTTAAGCACTATCCACGACTGTGCATGGGAGCACTATCCACGACTGTGCATGGGAGCACTATCCACGACTGTGCATGGGAGCACTATCCACGACTGTGCATGGGAGCACTATCCACGACTGTGCATGGGAGCACTATCCACGACTGTGCATGGGAGCACTATCCACGACTGTGCATGGGTGTAAATGCAGTTAGCAGCAAAGTCAACATGTATATGTGTCATTTGTCTAGACTCCTCCTATCACCAAATATAAAAGGATGTCTGCCTTGGGGCACCAGCTTCCTGCAACCTTGTTCTGAAATGTGTGTCTCTATCATCCTGGATGGTGCAGGTGTTTTGAAGACTTTTAACAAGTGCCTTTGACGTTTATGGAGGACTTAGAATTTTTTCATCATGCATCCACCCAGACATAAGGGAAGGTTAACCTATGCAAGAGTCAACATTGCAATTCTTTTTGACAATGGTAGAATGTTGATAATTTCTTCGACTTATTCATTTCAAGGGAAAAAGTAATTATCAATCATGCACACGCGCGCGCGCACACACACACACACACAAACACACACACACACACACACACACACACACCAATAGACCAAATCTTCCACAGCCTTCTCTTCTCCAGCAAGGACCTAGAAACTTTTTTATGTGTTTTAGTTATAGGGAACTTTACCTTTGTATATCTTTTTAAATCCTTAAAACCCTACTAAAATTATTCTTTTTAGATGAAAAAGCAAAACAAATACCCACCATTTAGCAGGTCCCTCTTTCTCTAGATCTTCAGTAGTGTCTTGAGATCTAAAGGAAATAAGTCCAGCTCAAAAACGTAAATATAGACCTCCCACTGGCTCCAGACAGAGATTTACTTTGTGGCTGCATTTTACCGATGATCAAAGGCAAGGTAAATCATTCTGCATTACTCAAGGTCTCAAATTACTCTGTTAGACATTCAATCACTCATGTTCAAAATCAAGACAAGACTTATGAGGAAAGAAATGTATTCTATTTTCTTCATTCCTGGATGCCATCGATTATGAACTAACAGGTTTAAAAACATTTGTAAATGGGCCACTGAGATGGCTCTAGGTAAAAGTGCTTGCCACACAAGCCCAATGATCTGAGTTCAGTCCCCAGAACCTGAAATTAAAGAGGAGAAGCATTGAAAGTTGTCCCGTGATCTCCACATATACGTTGTGGCGTGGGCTCAATCACCCTCTCACGTATCTTACAATGGCTGGCAGGTATAGTGTCACCCAACTTTGAGCTCAACAATTAGAAGCAGTGGCAGGTTGATCTCTGTGATTTAGTGATATTTCATGTGTATTTTAACAAATAAAGCTTGCCTGATTTGGAGAACAAAACAGCCACACTGATCAGCCTTACAGACCAGGCAGTGGTGACACACACCTTTAATCCCAGTAGCCACACTAGTTTGCCTTAGAAACTAGGTGGTAGTGGTTCATGCCTTTAACCCCAACAATAGAGAGGAATATAAGATGAAAGGAGACAGCTCTCACACACCGTCTCATTCTGAGATTCCTGGAGGCAGGATGGCCATTTTGAATTGAGGTAGAGGCAAGAGCCAGTGACTGGCTGCTTTGCTTTTTCTGACCTTCAAACTGAACCCCAATTTCTGTCTCTGGATTTGTATTAATCATGCTATACTGTGAATTGGAGGTTATCGCAAGGTTCAGGTCAGGGCCACATAGTGAGATCTTTTACACACACACACACACACACTCACGCATGCACGCACACACACGCGCATGCATGCTTGCACGTGCAAATCAGTTATTCAACAGAATCCTAAAAGAGAAAAATATCAGATATCCATTATGGTGAAGGGTGATCCTAATTTTGACACATCACTGAAAGAAAGAATTCAATGGAATTTACTTTGAAGTTAGCTCTCATCAGTGATGAACCTGCAATTCTAGTAAGCTACCTCCAGCTGGAAGTAATGCTAACCCACCACCTGTCATGGTTCTGGTGAAGAAATCCAGGTTGTATATGCAGTAACTGTTGGGAGTTATATCACTATAGATAATTCAGTGTTTAGAATACTATAGGTTTTGAAAAAATTTTGAGATATCTCCCATATAGAAAATAACCCATGTTCCTTGTAAGAATTTGAAATAAAACAATAGACAATACATTAAAATCACTTGTAATACCATCTTTCAGAAACCTGTCATATAAACATAGTTTTATAATCTTTCTCCACTGGAGATGTATTTTCATAGTTATAATATATATGTGTGTGTATTGTATTAGTCAGGGGTCTCTAGAGAAACAGAACTGTCAGAATGAATGAATATATAATATATATATTATATATATTATATATATATAATATATATAATATATATATTAGTGGAATTCATTAGAGTGACTTACAAGTTATTATCTGAATATTCCAACAATGACATCTCCCAATAGAAAGTCCAAGAAGCCAACAGTTGTTCAGGCCATGAAGCTGGATGTCTCCCTGTTCTTTAATATACACGGAAATCCTGAAGGAGTAGGCTCTAATACCAGTAAATGAATGGACTTGCCAGCAAGAGTAAGGGCAAGCAAAGAACAACAACTTTTTTCTTCAATCTCCTTTATATAGGCTGCCAGCAGAAAGTGTGGCCCGTATTTCAGGTGTATCCATCCATTTGGGTTTTAGTTCATTTCAGATGTAGTCAAGTTGACAACTGAGAATAGTTATGACAGGTATATACAGTATTTGAGAATGCTTGATTCTAGAGCCTCCTTTGTGGTCTCAAAAGCTAACATAATAATGTTACTGTCTAAGTTAGAGTTTTCTATTGTTGTGAGGAGACACCATGACCACAGCAACTCTTATAAAGAAAACCCTTAATTTGGGTGGCTCACTTACAGTTTGAAAGGTCAAGTCCCTTATTGTTATCACAGGAAGCATGACAACATGCAGACAGACATGGTGTTAGAGTTGACAGTGCTACATCTTGCAGGTAACAAGAGGTCAACTGGCTGTTATACTAAGGGAAGCTTGAGCAAAGGAGATCTCGAAGCCCATGCCCACAGTGACACACTTCCTCCAACAAGGCCACAACTGCTAATGATGCTATTCCTTTTGGGGCCATTTTCTTTCAAACCACCACATTCCACTCCCTGACCCCCAAAGGCTTATAGCCATATCATAATGCAAAATAATTCATTCAATCCAACTCCAAAAGTCCCTATAGTCTATAATGGTCTCAAACTTGTTTCAAAGTAGTCCAAGTCTCTTCTGAGACACCTGGCAATCTCTTAACTATAAATCACCTGTAAAAATCAAAAGCAAAAAGCAAATCACATACTTCTAACATATAATGGCACAAGTAATACATTACCATTCAAAAACACAGGGAAGGGGACATATCAAGGGAATACTGGCTCGAAGCAAGACAGAAAACCAGCTGGGCCAACTCCAAATCTGAATCTCCATGTCTGATATCAAAATGCTCTCCACATCTCCAACTTTGTTCTGCTTTCTTTACTGCAACACACTTCTTTCTCTTGGGCTGGTTCTACTCCCTATTAGCAACTCTCCTTGGCAGGTATCCCATGACTCTGGTATCTCTAACATCTTGGGTTCTCCAAGGCAATCCAGGCTTCAACAAAATCACAGCTTCATGCAACACCTCTCTATTTGGCTTCCATTCAGGAATACCCCTAATACATGCTTGGCCTCAGAGGCTTCCTTTAAATTCTATAACCCATTTCTTCTATCCTTAACTCGAAAGTCAGAACCATATGGCTAAAACCAAGTTCTGATGCTTACTAGAACCAGAATATACCCCATTCATTTAATTACATCTTCACTAGTTTTCTGTCTTTCACTGCCTAAGTTTGGTTGTCCTGAAACTTGATCTATAGACAAGTCTGCTCTTAAACTCGGAGATCTCCTAGCCTGTGCCTTCCCAGTACTGGGATTATGCGTGTGCCCCACCATCAAGTTCTAAGCTTTTCTTTAGCTCCTTTACACAGATTGGAAATTTAGCTGCCTGGGATCTTGCCCTACTGTCATTGCCCCTTTCTTTCATTTCTTTATATGTTTATCTCCTTGAATGCACGATTTAGCTCCATTCAACTTCCGTGTGCTCTTTTTCTTTTCAAAATTTACATTTGTCATTTACCCTGGTAAATCTTCATAGAGTTACCACTAGAAACCACGTGACAGAGTCTATACTTGGCTGCCTTGAGATTTCTTCTACTCATGGAATTAATCAAACACTCTTCATTTTAGCCTCGGGCAGACTCTTTGGACAAGGGCAAAAGGTAACAAAATATCACAGGACTGATCTCTAGGCAACATACTAAAATTCTCCTCTTCTGAAACCTCTTGAGTGAGCCCCCAACAATTCAAATAATTCTTAGCACCTCTGCCTTCTATGCCTCTACTAGTATGGCCTATTAGTCAGTGCCTAAAGCATTCCACTGCTTTCATAACCCAAAGTACCAAAGTCCAAATTCCTCCAGACAAACGCATGGTCTGACCCTGGTACCAACTTCTGCCTTAATTAAGATTTCATTGCTGTGGAGAAACACCATGGCCATGGCTTACAGTTTTAAAGGTTCCGTCTTTTATCATCATGATAAGGAGCATGGTGGTATGCAGGTAGATATGGTGCTGGAGCTGAAAGTACTACATCTTGTAGCAACAGAAAGTTGACTGACAGTCACACTGAGGGAAGCTTGAGCAAAAGAGGCCTCAAAGCTCATGCCCACAGAGACACACTTCCTCCAACAAAGCCACACCTCCTAATAGAGCTACTCTCTTTGGGGGCCATTTTCTTTCAAACCATCACAGTTACCCTGAAATAAATAGGAGAAAATGGTGCATTAATCACTATGTTGGTGAGAGAGCTTCACTACAACTCTATTATTGACAGATTAGACCAAAGCATTCATGAAAATTTAGATTTAAGTAAACTAATCTAATTACCAACTTCATCCGGGTGTGCAAATATTGTGCAAAATATTGATCGAATATTCTTTTCAGACACGGGAAATCTTTACAAAAAGTACTATAGTTTCTGAGGGCTCAGCCATCATTGGGTCATCTGTATCAACCTCCCCCATCCAATGCTCAATGAGCATCTCAGTGTAAGAGCCAGAAGTAGGGAAGAGAATTGTGAAACACTGTCTTCGGGACATGATATATGGCTGGTGAATATATCCACTCTCAATAGCTGTGGTCACCTGCACAAGATCAAAGCAGAAAAGTTCCAAGCATGGATGGGGAAGGAGTTCCTGAAATACCACCCAAACTGAAACGCTATTGGCAGTTGGTGGCTGCTGAGGGAGGTGGTTGCTAGAAGGTTATCCATGCACCAAATGATGATCTCACAGCCATACACATACAACCAACACTAGTTGGACTCAGTGCACTGTTTGAAATTATAATAATCACAAAAGATATGAATTCAAAAACAAGATGGGTTGGTGGGTTCTGGAGAGAATTGGAAGGAAGCAGGAGGAGGTAGATAAGATTAAATACATTGCATATATCTATGACACTCTCAAAGGATAAATTTTTAAGTGCTATAATCATAAAAATAAATCTGTGGGCATAAAATACTATGGACATAAAAATCTTAATAAGTACTGACATGAAAGCAATACATAAAAATAAATATAATATATGTAAATTGTTTTTAAATCACACTTTCAAATAGCTATTCATTTAAAGAATAAACGATTTAGGACATTTTTGCAAATTTTAACTAAGTGTTATCATTGACAGCGCTATATAACAACATACAGATACGTTATACTCATTTAAATATCTCCATCAAAAATATTAAAACAAGGGGACAAGAAGTCTCAGTTGACAAAATTCTTCCTGCATAGGCCTAAGTACATGGATTTGGATACTCAGCTTCCACACAACGGCTGGGGCAGTAGCATGTATATGTAATCTCAGAACTGGGATAGAAGAGCAGGAAGAGCTCTCTGGCAGTTCTAGCTAAAGTGGTGAGTTCCAAATTTACTGTGCAATCCCGTCTCAATAATAAGGAGAAGGACAACTGGTAAATATATCTGGCATTGACCTCTGATGTTCATAGGCATACACACACACACACACACACACACACACACACACAAAATGAAGAAACAAATGAATAAATATGGGTGACAAAATAAAGAATTTGGAACTGGTTCACTGTAGAGGGAAGTATTTAATGTTATCGTCACTAAAGGAAAATAGTATAGTAGTTCCTCAAAAAATAAAAATAAAATTTCCATATGACACAGCACTCCTAATTTTGGATGTATACTCCAAAGAATTGAAAGTGATTTGCATACCATAGTGAGAACATCACTGTTCACAGGAGTTGAAACATAGAAGTGTCCCATGTATCCATAGTTGAATGGATAGATAAGCAGAATCTATCTATGCATATGATGGGGTATTATGTCTGAGACATATTAAAGCATTGAAGAAACTACCGGAAATCATGCTAAGAAAAATAACCGAATCACCCAAAGCAAATATTACATAAAATACCATTTCTATAAGAGTATTCAAACACTCTTTTTTGATACTATAGAGAGAAACAATGGCACAGTGGCTGCTATGGGTTAGGGGAGAGGAGAATGGAGTCATTGTTCAAGAGAAGAGGATTTTCCATCTTCGAAAGTGAAATACTTCTGAAGGTGAGTGGTGCTGGTTACACAACATTAATGTACCTATTGTCGCTTAACTGTAAGCGACCGTTGTCCTGAAATGGTAGCAATAGTCAACTTTTTGTTATGTGTATTTTCCCACATCTTTTAAAACTGGGGGAACCCCACATGGCATCATGTCAAGTAGTACTCTATAGGATATTTGTAAAAATTAAAAGCTAAGCAAGTAAGATAATTACCCTACTTTAATTCTAGAAATGTAAAACTAAACAAGAAAATAGAACAAAACAATAAATGAAAACAGAAATTAATGAAATAGATTATTAGTGTAATGACATGGGCACGAGAAACAACAGATTTGTTCTAAGTCTCAGGAATTCAGAAACTTCCCTTTTTTTTTTTATCAAGGTAGGGTTTCTCTGTGTAGCTTTGGAGCCTGTCCTGGAACTCCCCCTGAAGACCACCAGGTTGGCCTCAAACTCACAGAGATCCTCCTGCCTCTGCCTCCCAAGTGCTGGGGTTAAAAGCATGTGCCTCAACTGCTTGACAAATTAGAAACTTCCAATGAAATTCTTCACATCAGAAACTGAAAATGCACACAGGAAACTTTTGAAAATGAAAATGGATTTAAACTAAATTTGCCTCAAAGACTCCAAAGAGAGGAAGCACACCTTGATGCCAGTTTCCTATACGCAGTGGGCCAATCTCTAGAAAATTGGAGCAAGATGACTTAAGGAGAATTATCCCCAAAATTCAAACATTCATTAACTGAACTATTAGGCTAAAACTGTGCTTCCAAAAGAAAGCATCGTGTGTGGTAACTCCTCCTTAGTAACCACCTCATTAAAGGATACCTCTTCCTTAGTAACCACCTCATTAAAGGATGCCTCTGAACTTAGCAAATTTTTGGAACCAAGAAAATAATAAATGCTATTCAGCTCAGTTTATGAAGTCAGCTTCCCCCCAAACATGTGACAAGACAAAGATGGCAAACCAAGAGAATAATCTAATCCCAATCATTTTATAGGAAGAGAGGAAGGAGGGGGAGAGGGGAAAAGAGAAAGGGGGCTTAACAATGTGTAAAATGTTATTTTGTAGAGACATAGGTTGAGCCTTTCAGGTATATGACTTAGCATTAGAACTCATTTAAAATAATTAATGAATAAATTGAGAGATAAGAAATATGAATATTCTAGAATTTAACAGTTGATAGCATTGCTTAGAATAGTAGCAAATTGCCAGGCGGTGGTGGCGCACGCCTTTAATCCCAGCACTCGGGAGGCAGAGGCAGGCGGATCTCTGTGAGTTCGAGGCCAGCCTGGTCTACAAGAGCTAGTTCCAGGACAGGCTCTAAAAAAAATGCTGCAGAGAAACCCTGTCTCGAAAAACCAAAAAAAAAAAAAAAAAAAAAAAAAAAAAAAAAAAAAAAAAAAAAAAGAAAAAAGAATAGTAGCAAATTAAGAAAAGTTAAACTGATAACAGTAAGGGTTAAAAACTCTAGAAAAATATTATGTTTATTAATGGGCTATTTAAAAATTTCCCCTTTAAAATAAGTAACAATATATAATTTCCAGTATCACACTGCCTTTAGTGTTATGTCTAAGTTGGTGTTCAAGTATACAAGACCAGAAAAGGAAATCAATGTACTCTTGGTGGATACAGCAAATCACTGTTATTTGCAGATGATGTATTGGTCTTTAGAGAATGCAAAACAACTGATGAATTATTAGAGCTCATAATTAAGTCTTAAAAATATTGAATGTAAGATAAATATGGGAAAGTCTGGTATACTTTTGTATGCCCTATCCAAAATATTTATGTGTCTTTCTGTGGAAAGCCAAAAGAAAAAGAAGATTTCTAAATATCAAAAAAGATGATAAGAACAACATGAGATGAACAAATTGAAACAAAGAACATGGGACAATTGTGTGTGAAGACAGAATTCAGCTTTCAAGCAAACTGCAAAGCTGGAGAGAATGTTCTAGTCAACTACAAAAGACAGAAAGAACTTTCCTAAAGATGCAAGAACTACACCCCAGTAAGGAAGGGATGGACCAACTGATCATATAAGTAAGATGCCCTAGAGTTCTGAAAGAGAGTATTTGAAGAATTATTGACAGCTGATGATGACTTCTGGGTGAGGGAGAGTATCTTTTTGCTTCAGGGGTGCAACCCCTAATAGGCTTGCCATGTTACAGTGGGTGATCCTATACCTATTCACACAGTGGCAGCACTATATAGACATCCTATGTATGTACATATAGACATCCTATACCTATGCTCTCAGTGAGTTTAAAAAGAGTACATGGAATTTGGAAGGGAAAATTTTGGAAGAGATAGGAAGGAGCCAGAGAGGAGGGACTTGATCAAAATGCATTATAGCCTTGTATAAGATCCTCAGACAGAAACAACACAATACCAGTACATATAACATACCACTAGGATCTGGAGAAATGGCTCGTATGCTTTAACAACAACCAAAAATAACAAATCACTAGTATTTTCCCTAAAACATGAGAACCACTCCCAATTTATAAACACTAACAGAGAAGTTGGGGAGATTCATTCATGAGCCCTTGCTAAAAGAGAAAATAAGGAAACATAAATAATCTCATTAATAATCAGTAGAATTCCAATCAAAAGAACAGCAACATTTACAGTTTTATTATCAGAATTGCAACACATTTGAAGACTGATGAATCAATTGTCAAAGTCATGACAGTTTGGGGATATAGTGGTACTTTCTGCCCCTCAGCTACAGGATGACTTTTGCATAAAGATCTGGTTTATGGAGCATGACTGGATCACAAGAGACAAGGCCGTGTGAAAGCCAAGTGGTTCTCAGCTCAAGTTAAAGTCCCAAAAGGCAAAATAAAATAGTCACAGTGTGGCCATTCAGTGGTCATGAAATACATGCAGTGGCCGAACGCACATAGATCAAATTAAACCAAATACTGAGCAAGACAGTAATGCTTAGCTTGCTGCCACCTGCTCAGAATAAAGGGAATGTATATTAAATAGTTATAAAATAAATACGGGGAGCTGGAGAGGTGGCTCAGGGGTAAAGAGCACTGGCTACTCTTCCAGAGGACCTAGGATCAATTCCCAGTGACCACATGGCAGCTCACACCTATCTGTAACTCCAATTCCAGGGGATCCAACAGGCATCCCCTACTGGTAAAACACTACTGCCCACAGAATTTTAAAAATCATAAATATGGTCACTAATATAATTTCATAATCTATTGTTATAAGTAACATCTGTGTCTATCAAATGCTTTATTATGACCCTGAAGTCACAAAAATATTATTGAAATATTGTTATGTAGGGCTGGAGAGTTGGCTCAGTGGTTAAAAGAACTGGTTGCTCTTGCAGAGGACCTGAATTGGATTCCCAGCACCCACGTGCTGGCTCAAAACCATAAGTAACTCCAGTTCCAAGGGATCCAATACCTTCCAACCTCTGCAGATACCAGTCATGCATATGACACACATACATACAAACAGGCAAAGCACTCATACACTCAAAATAATAAAATAAATAAATCCAAAATGAACTAGAAATTATTTATAGTATATTATTGTGGGAACTATTTAAAAATAAAGTTCTCGGGTCTTTTTCTTTTAGTTTATGTTCTTACTTTTAGATTTTTTTTGTGAAATGATTATATGAAAGAGAGCTGCATAGATAGAGGCAGTAACAAGTAGTTTCTTTCAACAAGGTTCAAAGGCTCTTCATACACCATGTTGTTTAATATCTGTGTCTTTGGGGCAAAGCTGCCTCAATTGCGTGGGTGTTTACAAAGTGGCTCCAATTTCTAACCCAGTTTGAGTAAACTGATCAATCGACAACGCTGGTGAGATTGCAAGGCGTTAAGGTCAGTTCTTCCTGCATTCTAAGAGCAGTGTGGCTTGACATTTTCTCCTGATGTCATCCTACATGATTTCTTGCCTTGGACTAGAAGGATAGGCAAACATTCTACTCTGGAAGCTGACAGGGTTGGATCTTTCCCTGAAGCAGGTTACACTGCCATTGCCCCAGGTATACTGTCTAGAAACCATATCGAAGTAAGATCCAGCAGGCAGCATGCTGTGAAGATTAAGCAAGGCAGATTACATCTCTAAAATGATCAGGTTGTTCTTGGCTGGAAAAGCCCTTGGTGTATTCCTGCTCAGCCTGTCCCCATTCCTTCCTGTTACATTTGCTATCAGGAGGCCGGAGTGAACCCCAAAGGTATCCACAGAACAGGTTCTGGGAATCTCCCATGCGGCCCATCATTCCACCTGCGGCTGCTTTGTGACTGGCCCACGCTTGCTCTCGCTTCTCTCTTTAGCTCTGCCCCTGTGTCTGGTTTGCTCTTATCCAACCCCACCTCCATCCCCCGGGTGCTGATGCAAATCTTTGCACTCTGGCACTGGTACTGCCCAATAGGGTCACACTATACCTCTCCCATGCCAAAGTCACAATCAGAGACACCAGAATCATCCTTTCCCTGGTTCCCATTCACAATCTTCCAAACACTGGCGTTCGGATTCACTTCTGCCTGCCTGGTGATATGCTGGTCTGAGACGATAGGATGGATTGATATATATTGACACGCTGGTGTGGGAAGTCCTTCTGTATGTGTTGCTTTCATTGGTTAATGAAGAAAGAAGCTGCTTTCAACCAATGGCTTAATAGAATACAACCAGACTGAAAAAGATGTATAGAGAGAGAGTAGGCGGAGTCAAGGGGAGGTCTTGGAGACAGCATAGGGGAAAGACGCAAGCTGTCAGCCAGAACCTTGAGGATAAGCTACAGCCACGTGGCGGTACACAAATTAATAGAAATAGGTTAACCAAAGATATAAGAGCTAGCTAGCAATACGCTTAAGTGATGGGCCCAGCAATGATTTAATTAATACAGTTTCTGCGTGGTTATTTCAAGTCTGGGTGGCCCGGACCAAACGACCAGTCTCCTACAACACCACACTTGAGGTTTTTTATCTACATGTAATAGAATGCTCAATATTTATTAAGATGTGAAAAGTAAAAATTTAAGACTCCTGTAATTCCGGCTCCAAGAGATCTGACACCCACTTTTGACATCTGCAAGCACACAAGCATATGTGTATTGATGTACACTCATAAAGATAAACTCACACAGATAAATAAATATACAAAAAAGTGGATATTAATTGTTCTCTCATCAAAAAATGTCATGTGGGATAGTAGATATTTTAGTTAGTTCAACTGAATTACTTCACAATGTGGTGTGTTTGCTTAAACAACAATTGTACACAATCAATAAACACAGTTTTTTTTAATTAACAATTAACTTCAAAGCTACAGAGAAACTCTGTTTCGAAAAACAAAAAAAGATGCAAGAATCTTTTCCAAAATATAGTATGAATATGCACCTCTTTTCTTAAAACCCTAATATATCAAACATACAGATCACTGAGTTCTTTGCAATGTCTCTGGTCTAGTTCCACTTCCCACTAGTCCTTCACTATCTTTTAAGAGCCCCACACTTCTTTATTCATGCACTTTATGTTCCAGACGCACTAACCCACAAGAAAAGTTTCAAATTAGTCATGACTCTGGCTTGATTATGTCCCTCAAATGATTGTATATTTTAGCCTCCAGTATGGTAATGTGGGAGACTGCAGTGGCTTCAAGAGCTAGACCCTAGTGGGAGTTCCCTAGGTGTACCAAGAGAGCAGAGGACTGTGGTCTTTCTATTGTTTCCTGATTTCAAGATGTGATCTTTTCCTCCCATAGGTACTCCAACCATGTGGTCTCTGCACTTGAACTCATCACCACAGTCAAGTCAACGCAGATGCCTTTTCTTTGCACTTCTAAAACTCTGAGCTGAATAGACCAGTTCCCTATGTGACTATTTTGTTCTGGGTACTTAATTCAGTTAAGGCACACTTGGCTGAAACCAGACATGCTCTTTGCTTTTCCTATAATCATTTTTGGAAATTGTAGTAAATTTGGAGGACTATTTCCAGAGCATTTTAGTCCTCCTTGCTGTTTAATCATTTGATTTCATATTGACAGCATGATGTTCCACCAATCTTAAATGAGGATATACTAGGCACAGACCCATACATAGGCCCATTGAAACTAAAAGCATGAATGAGTTATAATCATGCAATCCCACTTAAATAGGATTGAATGGACAGATCATTCACTCTAATGTTTAAAAAATTACCCTTTATAGCAAAGGGATCACATATTACTTTGTGGTAGAATTTCTGTTCCATCTTTTTCTACATAGAAATTATCCAGCATTTTCTTTATTTTCAAGTTCTATACATGTTTAAAGAGTGCAGATCAGCAATTTGAGAAATTTCTCAAAATTTGAGTTTGTTTGGTACTTCATTTAGCTTTCTGTTGTTGCTACAACCAAATATGTGACAAGAATGGTTTAAGGCAGGAAGAGTTGAATTTACTTTGGAGTTCAAGAAGATTTCATCTATTGAGGCAGTGAAGGCATGGCAGAAAAATCGTGAAGCATCTAGGTAGCTTTTGTCCACAGTCAGGAAGCAGGGAACATGTAGAAGCAGGACTAGGCAGGCTAACAAACTTCAAGACCCACCCCCAGTGATTCATTTCTTGCAGCGAGCCTCTAAGTCCTAAAGTTTTTCCAACACAGTGGCACTAACCAGGGACCAAGTTCTCCTCCACGTGAGTCTATGTGGGTGGAAGAGGTATTTCACATTCAAACCACATCTTGCTCCTGTCCCCCACCCCCATAGTCTCATGACAAAACCCTTACAAGCAACAACTTAAGAAAGGGTGGTCTCACCCTTTGAGGGCAGACTGTCCATCATGGCAAAGATGACGTAGCATGAGGAGTGTGAGGTGGCTGCTCACTCTGCATCCACACCCAGAGAGCAGAGACTGGGCAGGAAGTGGAGACAGGCAATCAAACCTCAACACCCCTCCCCAGTGACTTACTTCCTCTAAGTCTCCACAACCTTCCAAAATAGCTTCTCCAGCTGAAGACAGAGTATTCAATGTACAAATGCAGGGACTTATGAAGACGTTTCAAGTAAGACCTCATCACCTGGCAACTCCTCTCATCAATTTCTCTTCCTGTGTCCTTAGTAAATCTCATCAGGTAGAATTTAATTTGATTAAATTTAATTGATTTGGTGATGTTGACAGCAATTGGATTCATACCAGACTTCTCTACTATTAAACTATTATATTTTATTGTATTGTTGTTATTAATATTATTATTAAACAAGTCTTTTATGAGTAGCTACTTTGAAATTTCATAAACATTCCAAGAGCGGGTAAAGTTATAATCTATTCATGAATTTGATATTCCTATTGGTTTTCTGTGTCATTCAATAAGTTGTGGTTTATTATTCTCACAAGATCTTTTATGTTGCTAAATATATCCAAACTTAGCAACTTCATTGCTTTCTGAAGCAACAAATATTTCAGGCTTGTGTCCTGTTTTCTCTGACAGAGCCCCATAATTAGTAACTGCTTAAAGGAGCCTTGCCTCATATGCATAGAGAAGAAGGCTCCACATTGAAGAAGTGAAGATCTGTCTGCTCTTAGACACTGAGACTTGATGTATCAACAGACTGGGACATACCTGTATATTTGCATGGGTAATGTACAGCTACCCAGATAGCTCCAAGTATTACAAGAATTAAAGGTTTATTTACTTTGGTTTCTGGACAGATTGCTAGCATTCTTCCTCAAGAAGAACCCGATGACCATCATTTTGATTTTTGCTCGATTGCTGTAAGCCATCTCCCATTATCCTGACGACCCTCCCTTTCTTTGTGACCTCTCTGGTCTAGCTTAGCTACTCCACACCAAACTGCAGGGCACATGTGAAGATTTTATTATAAGATGATAACTGAGTCAATTAAAGGAATCCTACCTAACACTTCCTCCTTGCTCTAACCACCAACTCGCCTAAGAGATCTGCCTACGTTCGCTCTTCAGACGGGCTCTCAAGGCATGTCTATGAGCTTTGTGCAGAGTTTTAGTTCATCTTCATGTTAACCAGCATGGGGGCTGACAATGGCTGGGATTTTTCTTTTCTTTTCTTTTGTATTTTTATATCCTTCTTATAAAAATAAAAAGTTTCCTGAAGACTTGTTGCTACCTCAAACAGATATTCAACTTTGTCACTCAGTTCTTCTTCAGTTAGAGAAACAATGTTTTTCTTGCATCTGAAAATGTGGCAAATCATAGTGGCTAATGTCCAAAGGCCAAGCAAATCTTGCCTTCCCAGAGTGAGTCAATTTAAGCACGATGTCCTGTTCTTTGTGTTGGTGATGTGTTTAGCTGACTAATATTTCTTTTTAATTTCTATTTATTTATTTAACACTCAAACCACAGTTTTCCCTCCCACACCTCTTCTTACTCCCCCCCTTGCCTCCCACCAGTCCACCCCCCTCTCCATTCTTTCCAACTAGTAAGGGCTCCTAATGGGAGCCAATGAAGTCTGGTACATTAAGTTGGGGCAGGACCAAACCCTCCCCCCTGCATTAAGGCTGAGCATGGCATCCCACCACAGGGATATGACCCAGGGATAGATCCTGGTCCTACTTTCAATTAAGAGTTTTACATCCCTGTTCATAAGAAAGCTTTAGTGGTTTATTTGGTCTTAAAATTTGTCACTGGCTTTGCCTGGGGATCCAGGTCCTCTACTTCATCTTCCAAACCCTGGTATTATGTCATCCACACGATCTGTCTTATTGATGAGGCTTCCCCTGAGATTTTCATTTGACTGATTAGGTCCTTTCATTTCCAGCATAACTTCAGATTGACCTTTCTTTGCTATTTCTATCTCTTTTATGAATTCTATTTTCATATCCTGAGCTGGCGTTTGTATATCATACAGATGTTTGTGCTTTCTTGACCACGTTTCCTTGGTCTTTGTACTCGCTAAAGGTGTTTATAGTCATTTGTTTGAATTGTTTGCTCTTACGGTGGAGCAGGCCGTATTTTGGAAGAGAGATACACTGTCTTATTTTCTTATTCTACTTTTGCTTCTGTGTTGAGACTAGTACATATGAAGTTTGTTGATATTTGTTTGTATTTTTATCTGTTTATAAAAGTCACCTTTTTTTTCAGTGCAAATTGGTCCAGCTTTTTGCCTTCAGTGGGATGCTGTGATTTCTCCTACTCTTGGAGCTGTCCTTTATGTCAGTTTGTACAAGTACAGGGGAAACTGGTGTGTTTAATAATTCAGTCCAATTAAGCCTATCTTTGTATGAAGACAGAATTCTGAGTTCCAGAGCCCAACTTCACTTATAATTTGTCTTAGTTTATTGGTTTTTGTTGACTATTTTTCCATTGACAAAAACTAGAGTTACCTGAAAAGAAGGAAACACAGTTGAAGAAAGCACCTCTTAAGACTGGCCTGTAACGAAGCTATAAAGAACAAGCCACTGAGCAGTGTTCTCCCACAGCTTCAGTAACCGCCTCCAGGTTCCTGCCTTGGGTTTCTGACCTGACTTCCTTCAATGATGAATTGTGATGTGGAAGTATAAGGGAAAAAAAAAAAAAAACCTTTCTTTCCCAAGTTACTTTTGGTCATGGTGTTTTATCCCAGCAATAGAAACCCTAAGACACAGCTTGACCCTGCTCTGGTATGTACTTCACCACTCCGGGCTTGGTCACCACTGAGAAAGTTTGAGGCCCCAAATGACACATGGTACCTAGAACTCCCCCAACCGTGTCTCACCTCTGGTATGCAGAACTGCTCAGTCTCTGGTGTTGGTGCCTGGAGCTCTGTAGGCCTGGGATCACCCAAACCTTGTGTTGTACCACAGGGCACCTAGAGCTGAGCAGGTCTGTGCATATCTAAGCACACAGCTACAGGGCAGCAACTGTCCCTCTACTGCCCAGCACTCACCCAAACTCTACCTCATCCCAGGCCGCTATGATGCACGTCCTGATTAAAGAAACAATTTCAAGCTATAGTTTTTATTTTCATCCAAGACCATTTTTATTCAGCTGATAATTCTATTCTTTTTATTTTGAATATTTTCAGTTTCCTTTTGTGTTTAGATTTAAATCTACCATTTTGTCACCCAGTCCCATTCATTGCTCCATCGCTGTTTTCTTTGTTTTTAAATAAGGGGTTCTTTATTTAGGGGTGTACTCACAGATCAACAGTCCTCTCCGTGAGTGGGGAACAGGAACCAAATCTAGCATGTGAGAGAGAGAGAGAGAGACAGAGAGAGAGAGAGAGAGAGAGAGAGAGAGAGAGAGAGAGAGAGAGAGAGAATGTTTCTACCTCATGTTTTTAGAGTACCCAAAGACTTTGCCCAAAGTGGTCCAGCATCTCTGCATCTTGTTTTTATAGTACCCCAAAGTACTATAAACCCAAAGTGGTTGAGCCATCAGCTGACGGAGTTCCCCAGCACCTCCCCGCTTTTTCTGAATAAGAGAGTTCCAACTCAATACAAAACTATATACAATAAGAACAGAAATCAGGTATAAAAATTAGAATTATAACCAGCATAAACAATATTAAGCAAGTTTTGCTTAATATTTTCCAGCTCTGTGCTTAAACCACCCCCATTCTTCTCATTTCGTCCTTAATCAACTTTTAAAATATTCTGCTACTTGATGGTGATAGCTTCCTATTTTTCTCTTATCTGTTACCTTACATATTGCAATACTCTCCTTTGATTTTTTTTTTTACTGTTGTAGATTGAATTCAGGGCTTCACAAATATTAGGTAAGTGTCTATCACTGAACAACGTCTTCAGCAGTTCTTACAGTTTTTATTTTTGAAACAGAGTCTCACAAAGTTGTCAAAGTTTACCTTAATCGAAGTCAGTAGCCCAAGTTGACAGTACATGAGTGATCCTCCTGCCTCACCTCTTGAATCTCTGGAATCATAGGCCTCCCCGCTACATCTAGTTCTTTTTTATTATTATTTTATTACTTAATAAGCATGTTAAATTTTCTGCCTTATTTTTTTGGTTCATTGGCTTCATATTTGGAAAATAAAGTCTTTTAATAAAACTTACACAATTTTTGATAATTGTACATTTATTTGGAATCATAAAAATAGAGATCATATATCACACCTTTCTGTTTTGCTTATGATGTTATCTTACAAAATCATAGCAACAGAATCATAACTGTGGTATGGGCATTAATATCATCCCTTGTGCTGGCTAATTTTATGCCAACCTGACATGAGCTATAGTCATCAGGGAGGAGGGAGCCTCAACTGGGGAAATGGGTCCATAAGACTGGACTGTAGGCAAGCCTATAGGGCATTTCTGTAACTAGTGATTGGTGAGGGGAGGCCAAGTCTATTGTAGATAGGGCCATCCCTGGGCTGGCAGTCAGTCTGAGGAAGCCATAGGAAGCAATCCTGTAAGCATCAGTCCTCCATGGCCTCCTCATCGGCTCCTGCCTTCAGGTTTCTGCCCTGCTTGAGTTCCTGTCTTGACTTCCTCTGATAACAATGATGTGGAGGTGTTAGCCAAATCGACCATTTCCTAGGTTGCTTTTGGTATTTCGTCACAGCAATAATGATCCTAAGATATGCATCAAGTCAATGCACATCTCCCCATTTTTACTTATGAGTTTGTGCGCATATATGTGTGTGTGTGTGAGAGAGAGACTGTGTGTGTGTCTTTTCTATCGATTTTATGATGTGTATGTGTCTGCACCTACTGCATAAGCAAGCTCTGCTAACACCATAACACCCCATGTGGGCTTTGATGACTCTTTTTGCCCCATACTGTTGAACAGCAACAACTCTTTCCTAACGCCCCCATCACTAGTCTCCATTGCCCAACGTTTTCATCCTATTTTCATGGCATTTAGGCGTGCATCTTTGTATTATCTTCTTTGTTGTAACTCTAAGCATTACGACAGACAGAAGAGACTTATTATACCATCTATTGACAACAAGCCTATCATTTGAACGTGTTGGTATTTTAGTATTTGTTGTCAGTATCCATGCAGCTGGCTCATTTAGTTTGGAAAACTTTTAGCATATATTCACAGAACCTCTATTATTCAGACACCATTCCAAAAATATTTCAACAGTAATTTGAAAATTGTATAGCACTAATTTTAACCATTAGCAAATAAAATCTCCATCTTGAAAACCTATAATATAGTAAAGTTTATAATTTTTCTGGGGCTATGTATATATATATATATATATACATATATGGTATATTATTTATATTGTTACCTATTCCTTCTGTAGCTTCATATAACTGTAAAAAAATGATACTAGTTTTCAGCGAGTTTATGAATTACTTTTACTGTTCTAGACTATGGAAAGGTACAGGTGTCACGAAAGTGACACATGAACCTTCACACCTACATGTGCACCCAGAGAAGCCATAGTAGATGAATCCTGGGACTTGCCACTATCAATCACAACAGTCTCCGAGTCCTTCATCATACTTCTTTCTAGGCAGATCAAAATTCACATAAGAATTGAAGATAAAAATTGGTTTCTCCCTCTGCTATAATGGCAATTACTTAGATGAGTTATTAAGTTATTTTCCTTTCCTGTTCCAGAAGTAAAATTAACACCTACATTCAATCCGAAGCCAATTTTAAATAAATTAAATTGAGTTTTCGCCGTTAGTCTTTTAACACCTGTTTGTTTTGGTGCGAGTCCATCACTATGTATTGCGCTCTGTCCTCTAATGCGTGCTCTTCCTGCCTGGAATCCCAAGTGCTACTACCACACCCACCTTTGATTTAACTTGTTGGTTTGTACTCCTTTCTTGGTCAGCTAAAACAAATTTGCACCCTCATTAACGGTTCGGGTGAGCGACATCATCTCTGAGTCTCCAGGAAATGTCTCCTCACCATCTGCCGATCGCCAGCAGATCACATTCCGGGCGTATTTTGCACTGAACGTTCATTTCTACTACTTTTCCACACATTCTACTACAAGACACAGTTGTGAAGGGGTGATAGCCATACATTTGTGAGTAACCAATTTATTCGTGTTTTCCCTTCAATGTTTGTTGCTACCGCTGTCATAGAAATCAAAAATGCTTCAAAGTACTATTGGTGTATTTCCTTAGTTTTTAATTTTTCCTAGATCTCAATGCACTCTTATATCAGATGTATTAATTTAGTTTCTGTTATGACTATCAAGTATTTGAGGCTGCACGGGTCTGCAGAAAAGTTTAATTTGCAGATAGAAATGCTTGAAAGCATGGTGCAATCTTCGGCTTGGTTCTCGACAGCTTCTAGCAGGAATCATTCTCTTTAAAGGGTCAGTTAATAAAACATGAGTGGTTCTGAGCAGCAGGATCTAAGAGCAATTCGCAATTCCTGCAGGGAAGGACAAGATGTATGCTACAAATATTTAAATTTATTCACTGTGTGTGTGTATGCACATGTGGGTGCGTGTGTGTGTGTGTGTGTGTGTGTGTGTGTGTGTATGCGTGCGCGCACGCGCGTGCTCACGTCACAACACATGTAGTTAGAGGACAGTTTGAAGAAACTGTTTTTTTTTCCTTCTACCACATGGGTTTCTGCGGTGGAACTCGGGTCCTCAGGCTCAGTGACAGACACCCTACCAACTTTGCTACCTCCCTGGCCTCAAAATTTTTCTTTATGTACCCTGAACTTTAAATCACCTGCACTTTCTCTGTACTGGAAAATATTATTGTCGGTGAGCCAAATTGGTCCACAAGCTATAATTTGTTCAGAGTCGTATAAATGATAGAGACAAACAAAGATGGAAATAAACTATAAGCATTAAACCCCTGTGAATAAGATATTTCGTGGTTTCAGTTTTTCATCGCCCAGCCAGTTCATACATAAGGTAATGTAAGCATGGCGTCCCATAGAAGCTTAGAATGGAATGGGGAAAGTAGTCACTTCAGGAGTGAAAATGTATAGACCTACAAGTAAATCCCAGATAGAAAGAACCCAAGATGGAATCTGATATAGTAAAATTCCATCATGGAGGTACCCAATCCACTTCTTTGTTTAACCCTCATAGAGCCCTTCAATTTAGCAGTACTGAAACTAAGACTTGGATAAATTAAGTCACATATCAAGATCCAAGAAAAACCAAGTGACAAACCAGAGACATAGGAAATTTGTGTCTCTGAGCTCCATGTTTTCTCATTGAAGTAGAAACACTCTCTTAATGGGCATGATGGCGTTCTTACCACCATAGCTGCTGACCTTGGAATTCTCAGTATTAGTTATAGGAAGCCCAATCACCTCTCAGGGAGGCCTGAGTCTTGATTTTGGCACTTCCTACAGGAAATAAATATATAACATGTCACGTGCGTGCAGGAAAGAGGGTGTTGGAATCCCTGGAGCTGAAGGTATGGCTGATTGTAACTGAACTCCAGGCCTCAGTAAGAGTAGCAAGTTCTCTTAACCATTGAGTCATCTCTCCAGCCCCCTACATGACTTTATATCTGTCACTCATTGTATTTGATTATCTATTTCCTTGAAAGGGAAGAGAAATCTTGACACCATTATTTATTTTGCAACCAAAAAAAAAAAAAAACATGAGAGTTAGGATGTTGGATGAATACAAAACATTTTACAGCTCAATGGTTGGAAGCTGGAGAGATGGCACAGCAACTAAGGTCCACACTGCTCAGTTATGAGAACGAGAGTCCAGATTCCAGCATTGACGTCAGGCAGCTCACAAACACCTGTAACTCCAGCTCCAAGGGCTCCAACTCTTTCTTCTGGCTTCAGAGGACACATGTCCCACACACTTGCACAAATACGTATATACATGCATATGCACACAGATATTAAATGAAATAGGTCTTTTCAAAAGTTGAACACAGGGTCTAGATGCTTTACCAATGAGCTATATCCCAGGGCCAATGTTTAGAATTTATGTTTTCTTTATTGGCTCTGATTCTGAGAAATGGGCATACAGCTATGAGTCAGTCACTGTGCCTTCAAAGCCTGTGGAACTTTGTTGACATGTGCTGCGTGCCTGGATGCAGCTCGGGTAACTGTGCCACCTTGGTGTGGGAGAGATCTGTATCTGTGGGTATTCAGATAGCTAGAACACCCTGTTCTGGGTGAAGAAAACCTTTCACTGATTGGAGTTTGATCCCTCCACACCCACACATACACTGTGACTCCCGTAGGACAGTATTCGTTCCTGGACCTAAACAGGAAGTCAGAGTCCTTACTATCCTTTGTTAAATCATAGCAATGTAGGTGACAGTTGTTTTTGTTCCTTTAAGAAAAGAGTTGCCTCATCACTTTGGTTTTTGGTCTTTGGTTTCGAATCTAGTGATCCTCAGAACATTTCATCTTTTAGGTTAACGCCAGGACAAACGTCAGGAAAGTCGGATGCCTCCTGGAAACATCAAGGTTTCTGTGCCCATTTAGGTAGAAAATAATGTGATTAGATTTTATTGCTTGATTTCCAAACCTCCAGGAATTTAAGGGAACAACAGTTGCAGGGGTCAGAGAAGAAAAGTGACTGGTACTGACTTGTGGTGGTGGCAAGTGGAGAGAACAAGACAGAGGTGTGGAGGGCCAATGTCATCCTTCTGCTCCTTGACAAAGCCTGCCTAGCAGATACCATCACCCATGAGATCCCAGCAGTGGTGGGACTGAAGGCACGTAGAGGATTCAAAATTTCACTGGACCTTCTTTGGGGGCGCATAGTAGTACGACAGCCAGCTCAGATCTTCTGTTCTGTGCTCATGCGCCATGCCAGAACATGAGTGCAGAGACTCCATTTCACAAGGGGACCCACAAGCTAGCACATAATTCCTGGAACACCATAAACATTGGAATGCCAGTTCTTACCCCTTTCTACTCTCTTTCCACCTAGAAGACTTGTTCTGGTAATAAAAAAAATAATTTTTTTTTATCTGTATTAGCGGAACACATGGTGAAGAACTAAGGGTTTATCAACAAGTTTCTGTTCAGAGCCATGGTTTGGAGCCTGTACCCCAAGTTGGTACTGATGACTGGGGCACAGATGAACATGTAGACAAGGGAGGCTGCGGTTCTCAGTGGAAGAGATCTTCCACTTGTAAATAGATTCCTAGAACTTGTTGGACCAAATTTGCTTTTCTGTAGACAAGGGAGGCTGTGGTTCTCAGTGGAAGAGATCTTCCACTTGAAAATAGATCCCTGAAACTTGTTGGACCAAATTTGCTTTTCTGTCAGCTAACTGACTTTTTCTTCTGGATATTTCCAATAACAGTGATTATGCCTGAATGAAACTCAGTGAATCAAAAGCAAGTCAGGGGGTCAGAGATGGGGTCCTTCACCTTGCCTAGAGTCGGGGAGCCGAAGTATCATCACTGAATTCCATTCTCATTTAGTAGTCTCAAACTCAGCACTGGACAAATAAAAACTGTACTTAGCTAGAAACCTACACCTTCCGACATGGTGTGGCAGTGTTCCTGGGGCAGGTGAGCTTGGAAGTGGGCTAACAGGTCACTAAGTAGTTGCCACTCCTAGATGCCTCAGCATAGCACGCCTGATTGTTTTCAATATGAAAATTCAGTAAGAAACATTATCTTGCCACTGAATTGTACATGGTAATCTTCATATTTATCATGTCTCCTTATTTTTAAACTCCTGTGAAATCAGAAATCATCTCTACTTTATCAACCTAATTTGTATAGCACAGGACATAACATGAATCGTATGGGGCTTATTTCTCAACTAAGAGAAGGAACAAAATAATGATACAATGTGGGGTTTACTGAGAGTTAAAACCCTGTATACCAGGAGTGTTCTCAAGACGAAACCCTTACTTCCTTTTTATTATATACCCCTTTCTTCAGAACTTAGCATCTAGCCTTCAACATATCAAGACTTTAGTAAATACCTATCAAATGAAAGAAATTACAAAATGTCAAGTATGCATTGAATACATACCAGATATCAAACTGAAAAGGAAATCCACATAAGTCAAGTTCACCAGAGGTTCTTTGAGGATAAAATGTAACTGAGAAGAAATTATATACATTAAGCTAAACAGCGCTGAGCAAGCTGAAGTTGAATATGCAGTACATAGGGAGTTAATGCAGATGAACAGGTAATGAAGTGACCACAGAGGAGTGGGCAAGCCTTTGGGGACTCAGACACTGCAACCGGCCTCACAGAAAAGGCTGTAAAGAGCAAATTATGTGAGGAAGGAAAATGACACATCTCCCTGTGTTCGCTGCACATCTTAATCTCACCTTTTCCAGTAGTGTTCTATAAGCGAGGAGGAAAACGCCAACATTGTAAATAACACAGTCAGAATTTGAATCAAAAGTTGACTCCCCCCAAAATATGTTTCCATTCTCCGTGGGAATCCCACCTACCTGAAAAATGAGGAAAGCGTGAAATGAAAAGTGAACTATTTGTGAAGAACAGACACCATTCTGAATGAATTGCTGGTTAACACAGAAGTTAAAATGTTAAGATAGAGTGGTTTGCCCAGGAAAGCAAGGCTAGAAACACAGCCGGGACACTCCCAGAATCACCTCTACACTAGAAACCGTGCTTTGCACTTAGAAAGGGGAACTTTTAAGGGATATTAACAGGGAACCAGTATTCCAGAACTGGATAGGTTCTCTTGTAAGAGAATTAGGAAGGAGTCGGATAAAGGAAGGAAAGCCATTGGGAGGGCTCAGAGGAATGGTGCTGAGACCCTGGCTACCAGAGCTAGCTGAACACGCATTCTCTTCTTCACTGACTCTCTTACTTATTCTCAAATAGAACTATATCAAAGGAACTACATAGATATGATCATTTTTTCTCCTCATATCTAAATTCTAGCAGGAGTGATGAACAATTAAGAAAGAAATAATATCAAAGTTGTAGCTGACCAATATAGTCCATTTAAGAGAATCCTGGATAATGGGGCCAGGAAGGTCAGGTGGAGTAGCCAGTGACAAGCACAGGCTGAGTGAACAGGAATGAGGTGTCTTCAAGGACATTTATTATTGAATGAATGGCAAGTACAAGCCATTTCGGATGAAGGCCTATGGGTTCAGGCAAAGCAAACACCCGGGCTCAGAAGCACTAGCAAGCAGCAGAATGAGGAGTTCCACCAGGAAGATGCTACAAAGAGGAGCCTATGAGACTACAGGAAGTAGAACAATGGCAATAGAGCTTATATCTATGATTTCTGCCACTGGGCCTGGTCAGTTTTTGAACATGGGGAGTACAGGAATGATCCAGGTGATTCCAGATTTGACAGCCTCTAGGAATAGCAAGAAGTGGGGGGGGAGGGCTGTGTGTAAATATGTGTGTGAGTGTGTAGGTGGGTGTATGTGTGTATGTATGTGTGAGTGTGTATGTGTGTGTAGGCGTGGGGGAGGTTTGATGAAGGCAAAGGAACACCAGTGTAACTCATGACTCATTCATGGCTTGAAACCTGTTTAAGAGCAAACCTTATTTCCTTTCTCTCATACCTTGTGGAATTTCCAGCGCTGGAATCGCTGACTGTACCACAGAACTGATTTATGAAGCTGAGAAGGCTATCTGCATGTCTTGGGAAAGGCAGTTACACCCACTTCTACAGTGTGTAAGTGGAAAGCCAGTAGACATGACCAAGGAAACCCAACTGATGACATCTATACTTGGTTGCCAGTAACTCCAAAATCACTTGAAATTTGGCTCACAATTTAAAAACCATTCATTCATATTAATAATAAATTCAGTAACCACAAAATATAAAGAATGGGGAGGGTGTAATGAAAAAAAAAGACACTTAGTTGTGGATTTCTGGGTGAAAGATAAGGTGCATAGAAACACGGAGTTGCCTTAAATCCTTTGGCTCTAAGTATCGTTGTCTAAGTCGCTGCAAAGGACCATCTCCAGATTACATTGGTCACATGACCTAGGAATAGTGAAGTCTGTGCCTTCTGAGGAAAAACACGCTTCCCTACCCACGTGCTTTTATAATGATGCAAAGAAAACGTTATCATTAACATACCTGGGTTTTTGTAAGATGACCAACAATGTAATTGTAATTGTTTCATTTTGTGGGTGCTAAGGGTTGAATGTAGGGTCTTGCACACACAGGACAAGAACCCTATCACTAAACTGTATCTCCAGCCTTATTTATACCCATCATGTTGAAACACACTCTCATTAAATTGCTCAAAGTGGCCTTGATCTCACTCTGTAACCCTAGAAGATCCGGGACTTTCCCATATTCCTGACTCATCCTGCAGAGTCCCTGGCATTATAATCCTTTGCTACTTGCTTGACCATGTTGTTCTTTCCTCATGAGAAAAGAAAACAGCCAGCCAAACCTGACTCTAATATCTTGGTGGCAAGGCGAAGAAATGTAGTAGGTATTTAGTGTGACCTATTTGATCCCTACAAACATATGCATGTATCAAACATCACATAACACCCAGAAAAAAATGAACACTTTTTCTATGTCAATAAAAAAAAAACATTACGGGGTCTCTTTTAAGAGCGATGAATTGGGTTCAAGTATACACATTTGGTTACTTGGATCATCTTAAAGAGATAGTCATTCCCAGTCTCTGATCTCTTAGGCTACCTTGTGCCTTAAGAGATGGCAAATTTCGTCACACTAGCCATGATCCTAACTGTCCCCAGAAAGTTAGAGGACTTGAAGATAGCAAAGGGCTGCCCATTTGTTTGCACAACTACCATACAACTAGACTTATGCTGAGCCACAGGCTTCCTATGGGAAGACAAAGTGTGCAGCGAGGGCCTGCACGACCTTGCAGGCTCCTTCGGCCTGCTCCTAGTGTATTTGCCACTGGCCCTTGCTGCTGCCTTCTGCTGCCACCCACACATGTGGCCCCCTGGCAAACTTTTGTCACATTGCGCTCATCTTCCTAGACACAAATTTCACACAGATTTCCTGGAGTTTCTATTTAGATAAGTGATTCTGACTAGGCGGGTATCACTTCGTGCCTTGAAACCCAGAGTGTCCGTTGTCCTCCAATCACCTCCTTCCCTTTGTCCCAGTGAGGCCTCCCAGTGGCTTCTTCCTCAGACAACATCTGTTCTGCCTCTCGATTCTCATCATCTTGTCCTATTTAAATCTTGTTGTGAGGAAGAAAAAAAATACAGAAGCTGATAATCGCAAGCTTTCCTTTAACACACATACACACACACACACACACACACACCCCACAGCCTGTTTCCATCATCTGGATCATCCACAAACTGAGCTGCCACAGCCCTGACACATACATTTCCGGACCATTAGGAATTAGGGGCTGCATTTACATAACATTAAAATCGCTGTCTACAGGCACAAAACAGAATGAACGGCTTCAAATCTCTCCCGCAGACGTTGGTCTGAGACACACTTCCAAGGACTTCCGCACCTCTGGCTATGTCACTGGTCACTCCTAACACCAGTTCTGCGTACAGCTGGTCAGCTCCTTCGCTCTAACTGCATAGGAGCAGCACACCAGGCCAGACTTCAGGAGCCAAACTGCCAGGACCTGGTAGAAAAGGTGGTGAGGTGGAGTCTGTCCTATCTCATCTCCCCAGCATGCCTTGCAGCTACAGGAAGCCACCCACCAGTATTTCAGAAACCACAGGCTCCTGCGGTTCTGAGAGCCCTGTCCTATGTGTTCTTAAGACATGCACACCATTTAATGTCTCATCATTCACCTTCTTTTATATGACTCAACTGTAACCAGGAAAGAGGACAGTTTGCCCCAACCAAGACACAGTTTGGTCTCCCGTTTTCCCATTCAATCATAGGCAACTGTTTCAATAGAGATGGCCAAGTGCTGTGTGCTAGATTTTTATGACCTGAGATGTGCAGGAAATGACCTGTTTCTTGTCATAGATGAAGCCTGAAGACAAAGCTGACTCAGCAGTGTCTGTCCTCCATCCCTAGTGCCCAGCAGGGTCTGGTCATTTGAGGGACGCAGGCCCTGCTTGTCCGTTGGAGATCAGAACCGCCCTGGTTTCCCTCAGCCACCTAGCTGAACAACAATTAAAAGACGATCCCAGATCAGCGGCAGTCAGCTGGTTCCAAAGGCAGACTTGCCAGCGGCCACCTTCAGATCTGCCTGTGGTTCCTCACTGACTCTACCAACCCCCCCCCACCCCCCACCCCAGCCCCGCTACCTAATCGCAGACCTCAGAGGCTGGTGTCATGGCAGCTGCAGGCCCAGAATCCTCCACTTTCTCTGACCAAGAATCACCTTTCCCAAGGAAGCCCTACATACTTCACGAAGTCTCCATTACTTAATGCTACACAGGTCAGGTGTAGATGAGAAAGTCGAGGGTCCAAACCCTGTAACTCACAAAGATAAGCTCCATGAGGCTTTGCGTGCTGGTAGACCCAAGCCGCTGTACTATTCCTTTCCCCTAGCCATCTACTAAGCCTGCCAGCATGGCGAGCTTCCTGGGCCTGCCCATGTGCCCCAGGCTCACTCATGTCCTGTGGTCACAGTCCTGAAATAATTTTGTCTTAAATTTGTGTTTGGTCGGGGAAGTTGAGTGGAGCAATGAAGCATTGAACTCATACACAACTAGCTTTCCTGGCTGTCTTTCTCTCAGCACCTCACCCAGCAGCAAGGGGACCCAGGACATGGGATTGTCTTAGACCTAGGCAGGAATGGGGCAGAGCTGAAGTCTTGTGTTTGTGTGTGTGTGTGTGTGTGTGTGTGTGTGTGTGTGTGTGTGTGTGTATCTCCTATATGTATCTCCTAGCCAAGGATCCAGTAAAAATGCTGTGACAAGGGTAGAAGAAACAGAGAAAGAGAGAGAAAGAGAGAGAGAGAGAGAGAGAGAGAGAGAGAGAGAGAGAGAGAGAGAGAGAGAGAGATGTTTTCTATGTGCTTTTTGAAGGAAGAGCTATGCATTTTCCATGGGGCCCTGAAAGTTATGGAGTCAACTTTGCCAGGCAGATGTGGTCAATTAACCCATGAACCCCGGGGAATTGATGCAGTGGTATGTTTGAGAATAGTTAGTTCTTCATAAGGTGCAGACTATAAGAAGCAAAGGTAGAACGCAAGTTGCATGCAGCACAGAAACCTCACCTCCCACCTGCCACCTCTTTGACATGTGTGGTTTGCTAAATCCAGAGCCTTGACCAGCAAGTTGCTCAGGCTACCTCATACTCAAAGAAACAGGATTAAAAATATTGTTGAATATTTGAGTCACGTTCTCAACGCCTGTATCTAAAATAAGGCCCCCATTTTGCATCTGCGATTATTTATGCCTGGAAATAAGGAAGTGAAATTCCCACCTACTGGAAGGACAGTTAGAAGGGCCACTCAGCCAGGCAAGTGTGGCTGAGAGTGGTACAAACTGCACTGCACGTGCAGCAGAGACTCGGGAGCCTGGGCAGGCAGCTGCACAAGCCCTACAACCCAGAGCAAGATAGGGATCAGTCTGTGACCTCCTCCAGAAATGCGGGAACAAGCAAGGCTGTTAGCTTCAGGGGCCTGGCAAGGTCAGAAGGAGTGAACCTTCAAGCAGGACTGGCCTGTGTGATATGGTGGTCTAGAGTGGACAGGGCTTCCAGGGCCTACTAGGATGCTGCCTTCTTCCCCATCCAAGTCATTTCTGCATATCTCAGAGCCTAAGTAGGTACCAAGTAATTTGATGGGTTTCTCCTTTTGACGTGCTTACTTTCCAATACAGGACATTGCTACGGAGCATCCATTTCTGTGAGAGTCTCTTTTGCAAACCTCCTCAGAGCTGAGCGAGCCGAGCTGAGCTGAGCTAGGACTAGCTCTGCTGTTAGATGTAGCCGTGCCCCACAGGATAATGCCCATTGTGGACTCACACCATCTCAACCATAGTAATTGTGACAGTACAGGATGGAACCCAAGCAGAGACAAGAAAGTTCATGAAGGCCTTTGAAAGACAAGCTTTACTTTAAGCTGGAGTTTCAAGAAACATATTCTCCTCCCTTGGTGGCAGGACACTAGCTCGTGAAATATGGACATGAGAGTTGAGCCTGTCTAAAGGCCTGAGCCCTTTCTGGCCTGATCTTACAAATCAAGATCGGGCTATGGACTAATTTACAAAACTGAGCAACTTCTGGGAGACTCTGCCTTCTCTCTAGAATGACTGGATCACCAGCTGTGACTAAGTCACTAGGATCCCCCAGGCTACCGGGGGTTCTTTATACTCTGCTGACTATTGTAAATAAGGTTTGGAAAATAACTGTCATTCTACAAGGAATCTAAGACCTACTAGCTAATTTAAGAAAGTTGTTTTGGTCCTTGAATCTGGACTCTACTGGATATTAAAAAAAAAATAAGATCAAATCCAAAATCTTTTAATTCAGCCCTTTCCCTGATATTTTTAAAAGAATAAAGAGGTCAGAAAGCAGCATTTTTTCACAAATCATTGTACTAATATCACTGTCTGCTTTTGAGACTGTACATCCCGTTGATGAATCCTGTAGGCTTCCTTCTCCCCTCTGTCAGCTTCTGCAGTAATGCCTTCCTCACACGATGGTCCATGGAAATACCTTATGAAAACTGTCAAGAGACATGCTTCTGTGGCAGCCGATGCTTCTCTGCTGTTTTCCCGGTGTTGGTTAGTTTTGTTTGTGTCATTTAGAGCTTTGATTTTAGTCAGCATTATTAATAATTTACTCTTTAACTTAATGGGACTGCAGAGGGGCTGAGACAGGTCCGGCTCAAGCCGTGTGAGCTCCCTGTTATGGGCAGCTACGGTGATCTCGTGTGTGTTGCCAAGTGCATTACAGGGTAATAAATGTATAACGAGCTGTGCTATCTGTGTGTGCTAAAAATGAACATAGAATTAAGTAAAGGAAGTATTGCCCCTGCTCAGCCTCTGCTATTAAAAAGCCCAACCTGAAAACCATTGCAGACTGCAGAATTGACTCCTAGGAGCAGGCCTTGTGTGTCAACAGCCCACATCCACACCTGGAAGCCTTGAGTTATCTTCAAAGTGCTTGCTTCTAGAATAAATTCATCAGCAGAGGTCCCGAGCTGCGTGCTAACATGCATACCAACGTTGCATTTAGTTCACTTAACGAGACATGGTCTAAACAGTGCCATCCGTGGGTGTGAAGGGGTTAAACAGTAAAACCTCAGAGGTCTGCAGTTGCTGAGGGTGGGGGTGGACCCAGTCAGTGTGGGATGGAGAACCACATTCACAATGAGGCAGAATGTGCTGTGGTGAGAGTCCTGTTTCCCCTCACACTAAAACCAGTGGCAATAAATGCCTTCAGGAAGAAGGGAGACAAACATAGCCAAGGCTCAAGAAAGCTTCCAGAATGTTCTAGAAAGGTTAAACTGGGGGGAAAAACATTTCCCTTGAATTCAGTAGCCACCAAAGATATATAGATACAGGGGTGGGTGACCCCGTTAAAAACAACTGTGTATAGCAACAGACGCTGGGAATCCTTTTAAGTTGGGATGGAAATTTTCACAAAATGCCCCTTGGGATGCAGGAAAGCTGGACAGGAGCCAGAGCACTCCAACGACACAGAAAATCCTACCATTGAAGACACTAGGAAAACAAAACAAAACAAAAAAGCCACCATTCCCATGCCATCTCTTCAGCTGCACACCCTTTGAGCATTACCAGGGTTCCAACCAAAGGAGCAAAGACCCTTGACAGACATATCCTGCAGACTGGGTAGTTATTTTCATATGCGTAATCCAGAATCCCTTTAGCTTTGTCTTCAGCAGTAGTGCAAACTGGGCCGAGCACAGCGAGAGATGCAGCTTACATGGATCACATTCTGACTCTTAATGTCACCTCTTACACTGTTTACTATCTACAAAGACACATTGCATGATTTCCATTTTTTAATGCGGAGGGAAATAATGAGTGATGGGTTAAATTATTTGCTACTTGAGTATACTTCCGTGATTGTTTTTTCTTGTGTCCAATACAGTTCTTCCCCTTAGCTGGGAAAAGGGCCATAATACCAAGCCTTCTCCTTCGTCTGCCTGACTGCGAAGTTGCTGTGGAATGGCTCCTACGGCATGCCATGTGCCATGGCATCCTTGCATTGCCAATGGGTAAGAAGAGTCATCACTCTCTGGCTATCCCCTTGACTGCAAAACAGGAGTATTTGTGCAGTCACAAACTGTTGCACACTGGAAAAGGGCAACCCTGCAGAGCCAGGGAGAGGTCATCCTGTAGGCTCCGCCAACGCACAACTTACCCTGTGGAAGCCTCCTAGTCTTTGATTCAGAGTTGGCTACTGTTTTGGAATAGGGACCAAGACTTTACATTTATTAAAGACCTGCTGTGGATAAACACATGTGCGCATATGTATGCAGCTTTAGGATCCTGTCCTTGAAAATGCATCACATCAGCGAGTCCTAAATATAAGGTGATTCTAAACAGGGAGGGATCCAGATAGCCCCACCCTAAAGAACTGTAGTCTCCCCAAGAGACTTTCAAAAACTTACTCTTCTTGTCATGCCAAAAAGTTCAAAGACACTGAAGTCAGAGAAGACAAGGGAATAGCTGCGCAAGATAAACATACTAAGTACTTAGAGAATAGCATGCTCTGCTGAGAGTCTGACATGAGCCGGGTGCCATTCCAGAGCCTTTACCTGCCCATTGTGCCGTCACAGTTCCACTGACGTAGGTTTGAGTGTCATGTGTACATTTAAATGCCTTGCAAATCCTAGTTCGTTTAATGTTCTGAGCAATCATATGCAGAGATACTACTGCTACCTCATTTTACATATGAGAAAACTAAAAATCAGAGAGGCTTAAAAAATATGTCCAGGAAAGTATAGTAAGAGGACGAGCTAGGATTTCTATCCAAACATGACTCCATGTTTGTAATTCCTGACCCTTCTTCTCCTAGGAGCGGAAGCAGCAAGAGTGAGTTGGGAGCAAGAGTTGGAAGGGCCTGCTTGGTAAGTACCTTTCCTATTGGCAGTCAGCTGAGAAGGCAGTGGTACTACCTTCCGCTGGGTTGGGAGAGCTAAGGGAGACAGGCCATGAAAGAAGAGAAGGTAAGTATGCCATGATTTAAAGTTCTGACTTCACAAATGACCAGCATTGGAGGCTTCAGTTTACCCATCTACACAGAAAAAGGGTTTTGCATAACGTGTTAAAATTCAGAGATGCATAAATAGCTACCCATACTATGTTTTCTACACAGTTGGTAAACAGAAACTACTAACCATTTGAATAGCCTGGACCATGCCTTCATGAAGGTGGGACCAGGCAGCATTCATTCTGTGAGCACTCCATGCACATCCACAGCCATGGGGAAGATGTTACCAGATTCTGATGAAAATGCAGGCACAGAGCTTGTCCTGGTGATGGGACCAAGTAGCCCCCAGAGTTCCTCCTGGCTTACCCTATGTTCCATCAGTCCAGTTATCCCAATGACAGTCATCAAAACCAGATAATCTGTACTTCATATACAGACACTAATACTCCCAAAGCAAGCTTTCCTTGCCTTATTTGTAGCATATGAAGCAGGAAATTGATATATTAGATGCATCAAACTTGTACAAGTTACAAGTGCAAATGAGTGTTCCCTCCATTCCTGCACATTGCTGAAATAACAGCTCTCCAGAAAAGGAGTACTGAAGCTGGGGAAAAGTATACATCTATCTGTCGACTGTCAGATTGACATCGTCAGGAAGTGACTGGGAGGCTTTCGTGTATCTCCAGAATGTCTAAACGAGACACAACTATTTTTAAACAGAAGGAAAGCATTATCCACATACTGCTGCTGTCCTGATAGTGACAGACTATGACAAATGTTAATATATGGCAACTATTGGTCATTGTGCATTAAAAAAACAGATTTAATAGTCAATATAGAGGGATAGATAAGTGGCATGGTAGGAGATGAAGGAGGAAAGAGAAAGGTAAGCCAAGAGGGGATGCGTTTCTCTAATCTGATCTCACGATGGCTCAATTACTCTCTTTACACTTCATTTACTCCCTCACTAAATTCATACAGCCCATGAATGGGTCCACAGGCTCTGGAACCCTGCCTATCAGGCTCCATATCTGCAAAGCCCACACCACAGACAGATCTCCCTGGCTCTCTTTAGTGGTTGGCCTGATTGATCTCATTAATTGGTAAGAGCTATTTATTTCTTCTTTAATAAATACTTCTTAATTCAATTAATCTCCTTGTTCAAGCTTGTGCTAAATTTAGATGTGGGGCTTCAGCTGCATGGGCATCATGAGGCAGGAAGATTTTTATAACAGCAAATTCATTCTTTCCAGAACATTAGCCCAGAATTTTTAATAACCCAGCAATCAGGTTTGCACACCACTACTACAATGACACATCTCTGGTCCAATTTATTCTCTTACACAGATACGCACCCTAACTAATTCATGGGCTTAAATGCATCAGCTTTAAATTGGGAATTTAGAAGGCTTCTTGTTGGAAAGCAGTAAAAGCAAGGAAACTCTAATTCTACACATGTCTCATAGAGATCGTATTCCTAAACTGTCACTAAATCACCGAATATTGTGCTCCTGGCTTCTAGGATCCATTACACACGGCATCTGTATTTAAATGGCAGCATTGGTCATCTTTACAATAGCACATTTTTATAAATAGAGTTATCTCTAGTAAAAGAGATCATTTATGAGCTGTTCAAAATTGAAGAAATTATTTCCTGATTAGACAGTCAGCAAATTTAATAATCAAGCAGCATTCCTTAAACATCAGAAGAAGGGTAGCAGCTCGATGCCTGAGGTTCACTGGTGCCTCACCCTGACTTGCTGGCAGAGGAAGACTGAAAAAGAGCATCATTCATTCCTTCCTGTTCTTCCTCATCCCTCTGTGTATCCAACCCCTCAGTCTTATATTCTGTGGTTGTCCTCATCACTAATTTGTCAATGTTATACAGAAAAAAAAATCATACCAAATTTGCATATAAGAGGACTTCATATAAGGCAGAAAATGCAATAGGGTGAGGAATGAGAAGTAAACTTAGTCAAACTGAAGATTTCACTATTAAAGGCAGACAAGTCTCCTGTACCATCAAAGAGGCCAGCATTTCAGAATATGAGTCAGCCTCGCAGTGACCCATCCCTCTCCCTTCTAGTCCTCTGTCCTGGCGCTTGCATTGTTTCCCTAGGAAAAGGGGCTCCTCTCTTTTTTCACACACACTGGGTTAGCCACCTGCTTTCTTAGCCAGTCTTTGACCACACTAATGAACTTAACATCTAATCCTTTCACGGAGCAAGTGAAAAGCGGGGAGGTGCTTGCTTGATAAATAAGGACACTTCCTTTCTTTAAAAAAAATCACCCATTAAGATGATTTAAAATTATTTAACATGAGGGTGCTCCGTTTTGGGAAACAATATTCTTAATCATTTATCAATACAAAAATGATTAGGTAGAAAAAATGATGAGTACATATTAGGAAGTTTTTGAAATAGTGATATGTTTCAAGTTGCCTGACCATGAAATTATATTGTCTTAAATATTGAGTAAATGCAATAATATAAAACATCCCCCAAACACAACATCCAGTCTTTCAGGAGCCATTAACTCACTGACTACCTTTTAGGAAAACTGTCAGGGACCCTAACCTCTTCCTTCCTTCCGCCCCTGCTCATATTAATCACTCTCCTGAATCTGGAGTCACTGTCTTATGTTTCCTCAGAAAAAATACTGTTTCTCATTTTCCAGTAACTAGTCGATAATATATTTTGAAGAGCTTTATGTCTTTTGATCCCGCAAGAAAGAAGAACCATGTTTTTTTTCCTATTCTTTTGTAGTTTGCTTCTTCCACTCCCCTACACGGATATGTAGGATATAGTCAGATCCCTCTCCATGCTATGTGGCATTCCTTTGTAAGCACACATCACACTTCATAAAATACTCACTTCCCCATGGACCTCCTGGCTTCTTAAAGCTTTTGTTATTACAAAGAGTGCTCCTATGAATAGTCTTGAATATTCTAATTTTTACCAATCTGGTGATAGGATAATGTGGTTTTAATTTTGCATTTCCCTAGTTGCTAAGATTGGGGATCTTTTCATATGTTTATAAGTCATTTTCCTCTTTTATAAGTCATACTCCTCTTTTATAGGTGCCTATTCAAGCCTTTTAGTTATTTTGTTATTTGCTTTATTATTAATTCAAACAATCTCACTTGCAGGGTATATTTTCTTCTAAAACAAAAGTTTAGTAGTTCACAATTTTACCATTAATGATTTGATTGTAGAGGAACTGATTAAAGAGAAGGCTGATTTTCATTTCTTTCCTTATGTGGATAATAAATTAGTCTCCAATTATGACAAAGTGAATTTTTCCTTTCTTCTCAGTTATATTTCTAGCTCAATTATGAAGTAAATTTCACATATTTGTGAGTTGACTTGGGGCACCTTCTTTTCTATTCCAGTGGTCAGTTTCTTTGCTTGGCTATTCTTTACCACTGGACCAATTTCACAAAACAATAAAAATCATCTTGCCAATCTTTATGAAAAGATGAAGTTTTATTTGGAATTAAGTTGGATTCCCAAAACCAATGTTTTAACTTGGCATCTTTAAACCCATCCAGCCGTGTATCCATGAACATGGTGCATCTTTCCATTGCAGTAGACGCTGGCAGGTTGATTTATTTTTCTTTCTAGACATGTACATGTTTTTAGGTTTCTTCATCTCCATTTCCATTTTATGTTTAAAGGTTTGGAGATACTGTATTTTTCTGACTGTTTTGACCACATGGTTCTCTCATAATCTCTTTTACCTTAGTCTTCTTTGTTAATATGGATGTGGCTGCTCTTGCCTGCCTGTCTGATATTTTAGTCTCTATTTAGCTGCCATATTTTTTAGCACTGTTCTTCTTGGAAATTGCTCTTGATGGAAATCCAGTTCAATCTCAATCAGAGAAAGGAATCTGTTGGAATTGATTTCAGGTCCTGATATACTCTGACATATTTCTAGCATCTGATCTTGTGTTTTCTTTTTGCCCTTTAGATTTTCTTTTCTTACACTTTTCTTGACTCTTTTAGGATTTTTTTTGATACTAATTTCAAAGATGTACATACATATATGCATATTTACATTGGCACATACACACACACCTTATTCTTATTATTTTACTGGCTTACACATGTGCCATTAAAACACACATCCAATTGTTGACTGAGGTTTCTGTCCTGCACAGTTCCCACAATCATTAAGTCCCCCCAAAAAATCACACAGAGGTCTATATTAGTTATAACCTGATTGGCCCATTAGCTCAGGCTTCTTATTAGCTCTTATAACTTATATTAGCCCATTATTCTAGTATATGCTAGCCACATGGCTCAGTACCTTTTTCAGTGGAGCAGGTCACATCTTGCTTCTTTTGTGGCAGGCTCACAACTGCAGAGGAATTGGTATCCTACTTCCCAGAATTCTCCTGTTCTCATTGCCCCACCTCTACTTCCTGTCTGCTTGTCCCACCTATACTTCCTGCCTGGCTGGCTACTGACCAATCAGCATTTATTTAAAACATAATTGACAAAATACAGAATTGTCCCATACCATCTAATAAATACCCTTAGATTTTATGTACATGACATTTTCCTGAAGCCATTTTTGCTTCTAATGTGAATGTAGCCCAGAGCCCTGCTCTCCAGGCTCTTTCTCTGCCAGTTATGGATGGAACCCCGTTTACCCACAGACATTTCTGAGGTCAGACATGGCATGCAGAGAAGCCTGACACACTTGGCCAAGTCTATGCTGGAAGGAAATGAAGAGGGAATATTCTGGTTAGACTTTATTGACCCTGACTCAATCAATTCTATGGCAGCTCTGCCTATGTCAACCCAAGATCTGTGTCTTTTATGTACGCTAGGTTCTTAGACTAGAATTCTGGTTGGAAGGATATTTTAAAGTTCTTTTCTGAGAGAGGAACTCTGAACACTCTAAGAGAGGAAGTGACTGAGGTCACCCAGGAGTCAGTTGGCAGAACCAGAAATAGACCCCAGGTCTCACTCTCAGTTCGGACAAAGCAGCTTGTTGTGAAGTGGGGGACATACAGGAGAACTATTTCCCCCACAAAACTGCTTTTCTCTTCCACTCAGATTCCTCTGTCAACGACATAATGATTTGGAATTGCTTAGAAACTCGGACTGGCAAGATCTGCAGCCACCCTTCCTACTTCAACGGCCCCCTTTTTGTGAGTCCCATGACACAGGGGCTCTTCCACCTTGGGTTCTCCTTGCCCTACATGCTGATTGTGGGAAATGCTGGGCTGGAGATGTCTTGTCTTCAGCATTTTGGGAGTCTGCAATGGGCCTCCCCAGATGACATCAGAAGGTCCAGACTGTAGGAAGGTCTGAGGTGCTTTCAAGACCACTTCTGGAAGTACAGTGAGAAGGCCCAATTCACACCCCATTTTTCACTCTGTTTGAAGTCCCCAAAGTTAAGGCACAGAGAGAGAGAGAGAGAGAGAGAGAGAGAGAGAGAGAGAGAGAGAGAGAGAGAGAGATGCTGTGCCCCCAGAGTCCTAGGAAGACAGAAACGATGTGTCTTTCCTTTCCTCTGTTTTTTAACACTGTCACAGGTTTCTCCTCTGGGGAGGCTGCTTGAGTCCCCACTTGCTGTCCCCCTTCTCCATGCGAAGGGAGACAAACGAGGACAGGCTTAATGCGGTTCTTTGTGATAGGCTCCTTTTCCCAGAAATCAGAGGTTATAGAGAAAACACAAATGGAGTCTAAATCTGGTTAGATTTGCAGAACCTCAAGGTTTCGCTGGGTCAGGAACAGTGTAAAAATAGTCTCTCAGGATGAATCCTGGCCAGGGAGCTAGAGACAAGCGATGGACAGGGAAAGGCCGCGTGTGTTTCACTGTTTCCAACCGTCCTGCTTGATTTCAGTTTATCTCTCTATGGAGTGGCTCATTCTCCAACCGCAGTGCAGAGGAGCTCCCTAAAGTGGAGGGACCCTGAAGACTATGGAGCAGGTACTTCTCAAAGGTTCAGTCACAAAGAGTATAGTAAAATAGATCCTGGAAGTAGGTAATATGCCTACAAGGCTGGCCAGACTGTGGTGCAGGAACTAACACCTCCCAATTCAATGCACACTCCCTGAGGTGCACAATGAGGGGCACGGAAGAAAAACAAAGGTCCCCTCACCTTCAGCGTGTTTCCACCTGTCCGTGACAAGCAAATGCTATCTTCTTTCTGAAAATCTCCGTGATTGGCCCAAAAGAACACGGGTCAGTCTTAGAAAGGATGACCCATTTAAAACTTCTACATTATAGTTTATGAAAAACCCTCATTTTGACAGAACGTTTCTCATAGGGAATGAGATGCATCCTGTGGTACTGAAGCTTAAGAAGTGCCCAGTACCTTTTCAGACCTTAGAACTAGGGTCAAGAAGGTACATCTTCCCTGAGTCAGGCACTTCAGCTTCTCTTTCATCTCCATCCCCTCTCCCCTCTCTGAGGAGGAGGAGGAGGAAGAGACATTGGACACCTCATTCTCCTGGTGTTCTTTCATTTTGTTAGGATATTATGCCTGGCTGGATAGGAAAGCTCTGAGTGATCCTAACCCTCCACTGATGTGGTCACCATAGCTTGCATACTGACAGTAAGCCAACAACTACATTCATAGGTGACGGTCTAGATCACAAGTAGATCCCACTAATTCTACACACTAGCCGCTGTGCATTAGCTCACTAGTGGGTCTACAGTCCCCTCTGTTACTAATAAACTGATGTTCAATGTGTGTTGCTGATCACAAGAGAGCCAACCTCCATCTGTCCATTGCAGGAAGGAAATCTGAAAGCCATGAAAGCACTCTACCTATCGGCTTTGTAAATATGAAATGCAGAGGTACTTTAATGCTGGAAGACAGGTGACAGGCAGAAAGCCAAGCTATAATGATGTCCAGATTTCAATATCTTAATCATAAATGAGCCTTAAAGAAATCTCTGACTTCCTTGGGGCTTTCAGATAATCATTACATAATATCATCACCTGAATGGCATCAATTCATGTCTGGTCTGTCCTCATCACTAAACAGTGGTGTTCTTGAGTGACGGTATCATAGCTCAGCATTTCATATGCTCACAACCTGGTCCCAGGCCTGGAATGTGGCAATAAATTGGCATTACATGGATGAATAAATGATATGAAGTGGGAAATAGGAAAGAACATTAAACAGAAGGAGGGAAGGAAGAAGGGGAAGGGAAGAGGGTCCTCAGCAGCAGACGTGGTGCTCGCAGTCAGCAGTACTGGTGTGCAACTGCCCGCAGACGCATGCAGCCTCCTAGACCAAACACAACATGAACAGGAAGTTGTCGTCTGGCTCCACTCAAGAAGTTGGTGAACTTCATCTGAAGTGAAATTTACCAAGGATCATGATAGTTTCTGGATTCTTGGCTCCCTCAAGCATCAGGCACCTCTGACAGTGTTCATTTGCTCCTGTAGATGTGTCATATTGTACTTCGACTATCACATCAGCATTAACCCAGTGGTTCCTAATATTTACAGGGAAAAGAGAAGACAGTTGACTGGGTTTGTCACAGACATGTCCTGACAGTTCACTAAAAGTAATTTATGGCTCTCCTCAAGAAAATGTACCCTTCTCTGGGCCCCCATGCAAAAAACTCAGGCACTGATGAAAGTGTTTTCAGAAGTTCATAGACCTGGATTGGTTATTAGGGACTACTCATGTCTGCTCAATATCCTCATTACATGTTTTTAAGTTTTCATCCCAAATTGGGAAAATGTCCAATTTAGGGGATTTCCAGACACCAATAACCATATTGAGAGGAAGACAGTTCTCTGTCAGAATCAGACCTCCAAGTATGCCCTTTTTGTTTACATGGAAATATTGTTCGTCTTCTTGAAGTAAATTCAGTAACAGTTAATGTGGGGGTCCTCCTCCTATTCTTAGGCCGGCAATGACTCTTTGCATGAAGACACATGTACAGACACACACATACACACACACACACACACACCGTGAAAGAGGAATGCAGTAATATTAACACCCCCTGAGAAGCATAATAAGGTATAGACGTGATTCAGTAACTAGCTTTCTTTCTCAGTCATCGGTGCAGGGAGGGGCATAAGAACATACTGATGTATGCAGTGTAGTCTGTCAACAATCCTTGGATACCTACAGTTGACTATCTGCGCATTACTGTTTCTTCCCCTTGCCCATCTCCCTCCCAACTCCACAGCAGTATTGTGGAATATCCTTCAGAGAAACCAACAGCTCTCAAGCCCTCTTCAGGGTCTGGGGTGATGTTTAATCTTAATCATTAATGATTAGATTTTAAAAACACCTAAGGAGCAGATTGGTGGTGGCACACACTTTTAATCCCAGTACTCAGGAGGCAGAGGCAGGCAGATCTCTATGAGTTTCAGGGCATCCTGGTCTATAGAGTGAGTTCCAGGACAGCCAAGGATACATAGAGAAAACCTTCTCTTGAAAAATACAAAACAAAAAAAAAAAGAACAACAAGAAAAAGAAAGAAGGAAGGAAGGAAGGAAGGAAGGAAGGAAGAAAGAAAGAAAGAAAGAAAGAAAGAAAGAAAGAAAGAAAGAAAGAAAGACCACCTAAGAAGTCAGTAAAGCAGAGTTCTGGACATAGAGGATTAACTATGTAAGAAGGCCTGCCCTGAATGTGGCCAACACCATCCCAAATGCTCCGGACTGACTTGGAATAACTATGAGTTATTCACACTATGAGTCTATCTTTGCTTCCTTGTTACTGTGAGGTCAGCTACTCTGCTCCTCAAGGCCCTCACCACTCTGATGATCTGAAAACAGGAGACAAAATAAATCGCCCCTTCTTTTAAGCTGTTTTTCAGGCATTTTGTCACTCCGATGAAAGGCTCCTGGGATGCAGCATGTCGAACCATAGCTGAGATGCTGAACGGGCTCATGAAATACTTAACTGAGATGGATCTCCATGCCATAGGCAATGTCTGGCCCCTAAGGAAAGCAAGTAGGAGGAGCTTGTCTTAGAATTTCCTGAGGAGGGGTCACCCAGAGCTCACTTAATGTGGTGATACTTTGTTTGTGCTAAAACAAATAGAACTTGGCCGAAGATCACGTGTGGAGCCAGCCACATTAGTTACCCACAGAGGCTAGGCGGCGGTGGTGGCACACACCTTTAATCCCAGCACTCTGGAGACAGAGGTAGACGGATCTCTGTGAGTTCCAGGCCACCTGGGCTACACAAGACTGAATCAATCTAGAAGAGAAACAGAGCTCACACCTTTGGTCCCAGTACTTGGGATCACATGCCTTTAATCCCAGCACTAGGGAGATGGAGACAGGAGTGATATGGCTGGGCAGAAAAAGAAATATTAAGACAGAAGGAGAGAGGAGCTCAAAGCATTCAGTTTGAGGTTTTGTAAGAACATGATCACCCCTTTGGTCTGAGGATTCAGAAGAGGTAAGAACTAGTGACTGACTGTTCTGCTTCTCTGATCTTTCAGCATTTACCCTGATATCTGACTCTGGGATTTTATTATTAAGACCAGTTAGAATTTGCACTACAACCTCATGTTAGGAAAGGAAGCATACTATTGATTTCTCCCAAGTTTTTGTTAATATTTATTTTTTAAGATGGTATCTGCAGTCTGGTTCACTGCTGTAGTGGCTATTATTTTTGAAGTAGTTGTAGTTCTCAGATCTCTAACTGAGGAACTCATTTTTTCTGAACTTATCAGTTACACTAGTTGCGTGTGATTAAGAAAGGCAGAATCCACACCTCTGGAACATTTTAGGTGGAGAGGAAGAGTCCACAGCAACCTCGCCAAACCCGTATTGGCAGATACTTTAGTTATCCCGCTAATTCTTTCAGAATAGTTCCCCCAAAGACTGGATCCCTCAAAATGGACGTCACCTCATCAATGTGGAGAACTGGTTAGTCACACAGTTTTGAGATCATCCATCTAGGAGAACTGGTAGGGTGCACAGTGTTAAACCACACCCCCGTCCACCTGCCTCAGAAGTGAGATAGCGATCAACAATCTCTTTCACTGGACTCCACAGGTGTGCAAGACTCATGCCCACATTAGTAGAGTGCTTCTTAAGGTAGCACTAGGTATGCATCAGTGCTTCAAGTCACCTGTGGAGGTACCGTGTTCCAGCTAAGGGATTTCGGATCACTAGGATGGATGGAGGAGTCAAAGGCCTGAGCATTGCTAGTCTGTGTTTCCGTAGATTCTCAACAACTTACAATAACTGGTTTCTTTCTCTACTCTGCTATCATCCAATATGTGCAGACTTCAATGGTCTGATCCTGACTGAGAATATAAATCCAAAATAAGTCCTTCTTCCCTGAAGGAGTTTCTTGCCAGATATTTTATCACAATAATAAGAAGAGAGACTAATACGTTGGTGCAGGGGTGTGGTGTTACTTCATTCCTTTAACTTCTAGTCCCTAATGACAGACAGTGTTGAGCACCTGAGCATCAGCGCCAGGCCTCATGACATGTATTTTAGAGCACTTAATTTGATATATTGATTGAACGTGTACCGCCACATTTTCCTCTGTTTTTTCCACTTAATCTGCCCCTTTGTAGGTATTAGCTGAAGTTTATAGGAGACCAAGGTATGGGGTAGGCTTATTATAGATGCTTTTGGAAGTATAGTGATATATCTTACTAAATATTGTCTATGTCAGGTTGTATTCACTCCATTTTCCAAAAAATACAGTCTTTCCATTTCTTCTTAAATTCAACAACTTATCAAAATATGTGCATCTTCTACCCTTGAATTCATTCATCTCTTCAGTTTCACTAATTCTTTCTGCAACCATTGTGTGTATTTTATTTCCCTTCAAAGCATGAATCAATTATAATAGTTTCCAACATAATCTTGACCTAATTTTGAGTTGTTAAATTTTTATTTGTTTGAAGAAAATGAATTGAGTTATCTCCAGTACACTTTTAACAGGCATCACTTTATTGAGAGCATTTTTACTAGGATGATAAACTCCTGGGGTCCATATGACTGAGTAGAGGAACCCCTGGTTAGTCACTTTTTTTAGGTGTGTACGTGGGGCCATCCCAGAAGAGATTAGCCCTTGAGCTCTAGACTCAAGCTCTCTCACCAGTGTGGTGGGAGGGTCTAAAGAAAAAACAAGAAGAGGAAGGAGAAATTTGCTCTCCTCTCTCTGCTTGAGTTGGGACACCCATCTTTTCCTGCCATTAAATTTTGGTACTCCAGGTAAGGGGTACACTCATCCATTGCTGGTGGGAATGCACACTTGTGCAACCACTTTGGAAAGCAGTGTGGCGGTTTCTCAGGAAATTCGGGATCAACCTACCCCAGGACCCAGCAATTCCACTATTGGGAATCTACCCAAGAGATGCCCAATCATACAACAAAAGCATATGCTCATCTATGTTCATAGCAGCATTATTTGTAATAGCCAGATCCTGGAAACAACCTAGATGCCCTTCAGTGGAAGAATGGATGAAGAAACTGTGGAATATATACATGCTAGAATACTACTCAGCGGTAAAAAACAATGACATCTTGAATTTTGCAGGCAAATGGATGGAAATAGAAAACACTATTCTGAGTGAGGTAACCCAGACCCAAAAAGATGAACATGGGATGTACTCACTCATAATCGGTTTCTAGCCATAATTAAAGGTCATCGAGCCTATAAATTTGAGATCCTTGAGAAGATAATAAGAAGGTGAACTCCCAAAAAAAGATATAGTAATCCTCCTGGATATTGGAAGTAGACACGATCGCCAGGCAAAATTGGGAACTTGAGGGTTGGGCGAGACTGGGCCAAGGGAAGATGGGGAAAGAAAAGTGTGAAGGGGAGAATGGGGGGAGCTCGGAGGAATGGGGTGTTTGGGATATAGGAAGGGTGGATATGGGAGCAGGGAAGCATATACCTTAATTTAAAGGGCTACCTGAGGGTTGTCAAGAGACTTGACCCTAGAGGGGTTCCCAGGTTTCCAGGGAGACGCCCTCAGTTAGTTCCTTGGGCAGCTGAGGAGAGGGAGCCTGAAAAGGCCAGTTCCTATAGCCATACTGATGAATTTCTTGCATATCACCATAGAACCTCCACCTGACGATAGATGAAGAAAATGACAGAGCCCCACATTGGAGCACCGGACTGAGCTCCCAGGGTCCTGATGAGGAGCAGAAGGAGAGAGAACATGAGAAAGAAAGTCAGGACTGTGAGGGAACCTCCAGCTGGCGACAGATGGGGAAGGTGACTGAGCCCCACATTGGAGCACTGGACTGAGCTCCCAAGGTCCTGATGAGGAGCAGAAGGAGCGAGAACATGAGGGAGAAAGTCAGGAACGTGAGGGGTGCGTTCACTCATGGAGACGGTGGGACAGAACTAAAGGGAGATCACCAACTCCAGTTGGAATGGGACTGATGGATCATGCGACCAAACCCGTCTCTCTGAATGTGGCCAACAGCGGGGGCTGACTGAGAAGCAAAGGACAATGGCTCTGGGCTCTGATTCTTCTGCATGGACGGGCTCTGTGGGAGCCTTCTCAGCTTGGTTGATCACCTTCCTGGACCTGGGGGGAGTTGGGAGGACCTTGGACTTAGCATAGAGTGGGGAACCCTGATGGCTCCTTGGCCTTGAGAGGGAAGGAGGGGAGGTATGGGTGGAGGGAAGGGGAGGGAAGGGGGAGAAGGAGGGGAGGAAAGGGGGAGGAGGAGCGGAGGGAGGGGGGAGGAGGAGGGAAGGAGATGGAAATTTTTAAATATAAAAAAAAAAAATAAACCATGAGGAAAAAAAAATTTTTGGTACTCCAGTTTTGGGGGGTCTTTGTGTTTGGACTGGAAACATCCCACCCAGTTTCTTGGACCTCCAAGCTGCTGAGGATAGACACAAGACTTCGTAGCTTTTATAATGTCCTGAGCCAGTTGTCCCATAGTGAATCTCTTGCTCTGTATAGACACATTTCTTCTTGGTTCTGTTTCTCCAAGAGCTTGAAGGGACTTACTGATAAATTATGACAGAGTACAGTCAAGAAACAAACAAACAAACAATCAGGAGAGTGTAAATCACTCAGGAGCTCCTTACCCACAAGGAATGTTTGTGTGTTAGTGAACAGACTTCAGATATAGGTATGAAGTATTGCCTTTCTTTAAAACTCCCTTACAACGAGAGGGGTGCGTTCACTCATGGAGACGGTGGGACAGAACTAATGGGAGATCACCAACTCCAGTTGGAATGGGACTGATGGATCATGCGACCAAACCCGTCTCTCTGAATGTGGCCAACAGCGGGGGCTGACTGAGAAGCAAAGGACAATGGATCTGGGCTCTGATTCTTCTGCATGGACGGGCTCTGTGGGAGCCTTCTCAGCTTGATCGATCACCTTCCTGGAACTGGGGGGAGTTGGGAGGACATTGGTCTTAGCATAGAGTGGGGAACCCTGATGGCTCCTTGGCCTTGAAAAGGAGGGAGGGGAGGTATGGGTGGAGGGGAGGGGAGGGAAGGGGGAGAAGGAGGGGAGCGAAGGGGGAGAAGGAGGGGAGGGAGGGGGGAGGAGGAGGGAAGGAGATGGAAATTTTTAAATATAAAAAAAAAATAAACCATGAAAAAAAATAAAATAAAAAAAAAATAAAAAAAAAATAAAACTCCCTTACATCTTGTATTTTCATTCAGCTAATGGTCATACATCATTTATTTTCAAATTATCATAATATTCAACCACTATCTTATCTATAGTGAGTATTTAGGGTTTTTTCCATTTTCTGGAAACTTTATTCTAATGAACAATATTAAACATACACATAAAGGGATTGCCTTACACAATCACTTATCTCTTTGAGTACATTCCATCAAATGGCAAGCACAATATCTTGTACTTCCTACACTGGCATACTGATGGGTAGTACTGACTTCCCACTAAAGTATAAATGCCATCAATAGAATCTAATCTCTACATTCAATGACAGCCTTTAATATGTTATAGTCATAGCTCATAATTTTTCTTCTTTTAACCTCTACAAAAGTTGGGTGTTTTCTTTGTATTCAGTTATTTATTGTTTGGGTTTTTTTTTTTTTGGTTCGTTTTATTTTTGTTTGTTGTTTGGTTTGGTTTGGTTTGGTTTGGTTTGGTTTGGTTTGGTTTTTCGAGACAAGGTTTCTCTATAGCTTTGGAGCCTAGCTCTTGTAGACCAGGCTGGTCTCGAACTCACAGAGATCCGCCTGCCTCTGCCTCCCTATTGCTGGGATGAAAGGCGTGTGCCACCACTGCCCAGCTGTATTTCTTTTTAAATTGTGCCATTTCTTCATTTTTTGTTACCTCTTTTTCATTAATTTTAAGAAATTTTGTATATTAGGGAATGCAGTATTCTTTTATGTTTATTGCAAACATAATCTCAAAATAATATTTGTGTTTAAATAATATTTTTCTCCTTTATCTCATAAACATTATAATTTATACACAAGAGTAGAAATAATTGTATCATCAAACCACACGTAGAAATGTCCTATCATCACAACTTACAAAAATTTTAGCAACTTAGCTCTAAGTGTGAAATCTTCTGTACCATTGTTGTTGTAAGCAAAGCTCATTCCGCCTATAAATTCGTTAGTATGTACCCAGAACTACGAGGTTATCATGACAACTACATGCACAACATTTCCCCAACTTATCCACCTTTAATACCTAGCAACTACTACCTACCCCTGTGAAGCCCCTTGCACAACATCTGCCCCAAATCCCTTGCTACAGTCTTTCCCCTAGGGACTGCCTTCTGAGACTTCATTTGCTTTTCCTAGCTTCTTAGACACATTTCTACAGTCTTCACTATGGAAATCTATTTTCACAAAGTTTTTTATTCCTTCATTTATCTGTTTTCCACAGACTGTAGCATCAGGTGACGGGAGGTTTCTGAACCTGAAGTCAGTTGTGATTCTTGCCTCCACTGCCTTTCCCCAGAGCTCTGTATTTCCAATCTAAACGACAGTACATGCTGAAATCACAAGTTCTTCCTGATAATTTTCCATGTTGTGGGCATTTACATAGGCATTTGGGGAAGTTACGGGTTTTCCCCAAAGCATTTCCCACTCACCACAACAACCCAGCTTACAGCCAACTTCAGGATTTCCCCCAGATCAATACACTTATTTTAGTGCCAAATTAGCACATCCTCATTAAATCTCCCTTTGCCTATGCAGCCAGCATCTTTCCCAGAATGCTGCTTTCACCAGCTGTCTTCGTTTACTCAGGAGGACTTTCCCAGGAAAACCATGCCTCTAACAAGACATGTCTAACTTCTCTATCAGGGCATCAGCACACAGAACAACGCCAGTTGGCTCTTCGTGTGTTTTACAAATGGTTCAGGTGAGGAGAATCTGTTACTTCTCCAGAATCACTCACCCAGTACTGAACTTCAGCCATAGTTCTGCAACACCATCACCTTACTACCTGATAGATCTAACATAAGAGGGTAAAGATTTCTTTTTGCTCATGATTTCAGAGGGTTTTCACCACCATAGCAGGGGAGACATAGTGGAAGAGCTCAGTTCACATGGCCCTAGCAGTTAGCAAAGGCTGTTCACATCACAGCAGCCCAGGAAATGGGGAGTGAGGCTGAAGCCAAGGGCTCAGCTATCCCCTTTAAAGGTTCATCGCTAGTGCTCTACTTTCACCAGCTATGCTCTACTACATAAGATTTCCATACCAACCCAGAAGAGCACCACCATCTGGGGAAATAAGTAAGCATCCAAAATATGAACCTGGAGGAGGGGCATTTCATATTGAAGCAGTAACAGTGTCTATTCATGATCAAGTCATAAATGATAGGCTTAGTGATTGGGAGTATGTGTTTCTGAGAGTACAACAGATTTTTGACTGTTTGAGCATAGCTACCTCTTGGAGCTTGGAGCCTTTGGGGGAAGAATAACATAAAAACAAACCAACGAACAAAAACAGAGAGACAGGATGCGCTAAGAGACAATGTGGCAAATATGAGCAAGCTTTTTCCCAGAAGCTCTTCTCAGTTCCATACCATCTTCATGGAAATGCATTTGCCTAGGTCAAAACTAACCCATGGAATATCATTCGAGAGAATTCATAGACAATGTCTCTTGGAAACACTATTGCTTAGTAAGGTGAACTGAATGATTTGCTCAAGACTGAAGAGAAAATCATTACCACATGTGGTTCTCCTGACTCTTCTGTCTACCAAACCAAGGCAGAGCATCTATGGTTGGTAGCATGTTGTGGCACCCAAAGCTGTCACCCAAGCATGGAAGGCCAGTATTGCCTCATCAAGGCATCTCATGTCACAGCAGAGCCTAAAATCAACTCAGTGGTGTTGGCGACAGTTGTTACACTAATTCCCGAAGACTTCAACCAGAAAAGGTTCAACATGAGGGCACATTAGCTGCAGTTCTGGACTTCTGCACCGGGGACGTCAATCACACATGACCCTGTTGAAAGCTAGCATCCACTGAAACAAAAGAAAAATATGAGCATAAGAATCAGGTGAAAAATAGATTCTAAAGGAGAATGGACCCCTCTTCCTGGTGTCCTAAGAAGGCCCTCAAACAAAGTGCCAGTCCCATCCCACCCTTGACCTGCCTCAGCCCATAAGAACTTGATCTTTTGTCTCTGAAAAGACAACAGGATTGGGTCTTTAAGTGAAGAAATAAATAGTAAGTAGTTTTCCAGGTTTTCCGCAGCGATGTCTCATATTTGACAATCTTACACTCCCCGACTTGACAGTCTGCTTTCACTAATCCATATGCATATAAGGTGTATATTACCCCCATGTCTACGAGATTCTCACTTAGCCAACGACATCTGTCTTTGAACTGTCATGAAATGCTAGAATGATTCTTTTTCTTTTGTGGTGTCAATTCCTCTTTCTGTCATTATTAACCTTGTTAAGTACCCTCTTCCCTCCCCTTCTGAAAGGCATGAACTGAGCGCTCAGTTTCAAACATACCCCCTTAGCACATCCAGATGGCGGGGGAGAAGCACATCTCTAGCTATCTGCTTCATCAAACATCTACTTTCCCTCCATCAACGGGGAGTCGGCCCTTTTGTACGTTTAACAAATTCAAGCAATTTAGCAACTGGGTTAAAGTCTATGTAAAGTACTTCAACAACATGGGAAATGAAGACACTGGTCTTCTGTCTGAGAACTGGTTAATGGAAGGCGTGAAGTCTCAAAACGCGCACAACAGTGGGTTCTTACAGTGCCGCCTAATGCACTGCTGGGAAAACCTTGAGAAGTTTCCCATCACGGGGGGTGGGGGGCAGGGGGGAGGCGGGTTGACAGTTTTTGCCTTTGCTGTCAGTTCCATTGTGGGAGGCTCCTAAATTTATTATGCCTAGGAAAGGATTCTAGCACACTCCTATCTCATGAGAAGCAAAGAAGCAAGGCATTCAGCGGCTCCTTCAATGAGACCTATTGCCCCCTACTATGAGTGTACAGAGGCCAAGGGAGACAAGCCCATGGGCGGTGACCAACGAGCTCATCTCTGTCTACCTTGATCAAAGAGAAGCTGAGCAAGAACTGAGTCCTGATTGCCTTTGTACATCAGTCAGTTTAACTTGATAGACAGACAGACAGACAGACAGACAGACAGACAGACAGATAGGTTCAGATTTAAACACCGAATTGTGGCAGTAGCTTGAAAACATTTCCCACTGACTGGAGTGTCTCTACCCAATGCAATTTTTAATGAGCAAGCAAAAACACTCACTATTACCCATTAGACACCCATCTGTGAAGAATTAGTTTGGGGGTCATTAAGAGGTAACTGTATTTCCTCTGTTAAAAAAAAATCCGCCATCACTTGGGAGGCTCCTGAACCTCAGATTCCTCACCCACAAAATAAGAATAGTAATGTGGTCCAACTTCCCGGGGAGGAGACTCAGGAGCGCTTTTTGCTGATTAGCTCAGAAGCCAGGCAAATATCAATCTCTGAGTGCTATGTAGGCTGCTTCGTTCTACCTTAGGCGCCAGGAGCTTTCACCGACGTCAACAGGAGCTCCAGGAATGGAGAAGAAATATGTAGGAGGAGAGATGGTCCAGAGCGTTTCCATGGCGATTACGAAGCACACTGCAGTGCTAGAGGGCGGCAGTTAAGTGTGTGATTATCGACCGCTACATTTGGATTTGCTGGGAGAACTGCTGCATCAAATAGTCCACTCAAATGACATCAATCATTAGGTGCAACGTTGTGTCTTATGGGCTTAATGGCATTGGGATCTAAGGGGCCAAAAGAAAGCTGCCCTCTGAGGCAAGCAATGGGCTCTCCAAAGCCTGAAGCACTTGGGAAGTTAGAAGAGCCTTTTGCTTTAGGGAACAGCAAATAGTCCAATAAAAAGGTAGTTAAAGCAGCTTGTAGGTTCTGAGCATAACACGGCCAATAACCACAGCTTAACCAATGTCCTCGTCAGCTTTAACCAATGGAGCCAAACTCCCAGGTCTACAAAGTCACTAGTTCAGACTCCCGCCTTTTCACAGCCGCAGAAGGGATCCCCAACTGTAGCTGACTCTCTTGGGAATGGCTCCATGTCCCTTATTTCGAATTGTGACAAAATACAGGATCCTCAGTCTGTAAATCTCTTTTCAGTGGTAGCCTTTGCTGTCATCTCTAAATTAGAACTGTTCCTTCTCCTGGACTTCAGGGTCATTTGTTGCAACTTGCTGGAAACACTATGCCTGGCAGAAAGTGTTTATAAGATATAATCATAGAAAATAAGGGATATTCAAATGAGAAGGCAGCCCTTCAGCTTAATTGCAAAACAGTGTGTAAGCTCAAGCAAATTGTGAATTTGAGCTCTGAAGTGGAAATAAAGTTGCTACTCTCTGAGAAGCATATCATAGAAAATGAGTTCTTTTTCTTCATTAGAACAACATATCTGCAAGTAATAAGAATATTATGAGGAAGTATTAATGGAACATATTACCACTTGGCTGTGTATAGCCACAGAATGGATGATATCTTTAAATAATTTTTAAATCATCAAGCTTAAACAAAGAAAACTTTATTCTTGGCCTTTCTAAAGTATAAAGTAAACTCATTTCTACAGAAATAAAAACTTATCAGTCTTTCTATGATACTTTCCTGATACAACCAAAACATATGTAGGGAAAGTCATTATGATACCAAAGGTTGTACTTTTAAAAAAAAATCATCTTTGTTTCCTCTTTTAAAAACAAATAGAAAACCAGCAGACTAATGCACAGGTAAGAACGGTATGAATAATACTGCCGACCTTTCTGTGGACCCAAGAAGGAAAGAAACCTGGACTATTCTGTGCGGAATCCTTTCCCTCTAAGAGACTTAAATAAATCAAGAAGCAATCACACAATGAACCTGAACTTGGAGACCAGAGACAACATGAGGAGGGATTGAAAGGAGGCCCTTCTTGCCACAGTATTAGGGAAAGAGCAACCATGCACAAACACACATAACTGCAAAACTAACAAACCCAGTCTGTCATGACATGCAAGCAAAACATGTTTCTGAAATTAGGAAAGTCTTATAAATCCTTCAAAGCACAGGCACTATTGAGTGCAAACTTTTTCAGTGTCTGCTCAATGGTTAAGGCATTGACGAACCCCCCCTCTCCCGGCCACAGACACACACACACACACACAGAGAGAGAGAGAGAGAGGAGAGAGAGAGAGAGAGAGAGGAGAGAGAGGAGAGAGAGAGAGAGAGTTATGTTAAAGAAAAAGTAAATGTTAATGAAGACATTAGAAATTATTGTTGTGGGAAAGAACAGAGAAAACGGGGCAAGAAGACAGATATCCATGTAACATTCTAGAAGACAGAACAATAACCGCATCTGTAGCAACGAGTCTGGAGTATTTGAGGAGAACTAACCTGGGCAAAGTGGCTGAAAGTGAAGACAAATTCAAGAGCTCTTAGACAGGCCAGGCCAGGGGAGAGAAGCAGAGGGACATGACTAGGGTCTCCTAGGCCTGGGCTTTGACTTGTGTACAGAAGCTATCTCACTTGGCACAGCTTCTAACCAAACATCTCTGACCTCTGTGAGGAGTAGGATGGAGGGGAGCAGTGTTACCACATGGAAGATATGGCGGCAGATCCCTGCCCCCGGCAGAGACAGCAGCGTGAATGGCAGAGAAAAAAGAACAGTGAGCATGAACTAAACAGTGTCTAGTTGAAGAAAGCAAGGCTTGAAGGGAAGGCTAGGAAGGAACCCATCTGTGGTACAGAAATCATGAGATGCCCGTTAGAATTCCTGTTAAGAGACAGTATGGTCCTCTGAATGTGGTTGACAGTTGTATGGCTGGGGCAGACTGAGGGACCACTAGCAGTGGCACCAGGATTTATTCCTACTATATGTACTGGTTTTTAAGGATCCTATGCTCTTTGGATGGATACCTTGCTCAGCCTAGAGATAGTAGGGAGGGCCTTGGACCTTCCACAGGGCAATGTGCCTTACCCTCTCTGAGGATTGGATGGGAGTGGAGTAGGAGGGTGTGTGGAGGGAATGGGAAGAGGGAGGGGGGAACTTGGATTGGAATTTTTTTAAAAAATTCTAATCAATAGAGCGAGCGAGAGAGAGAGAGAGAGAGAGAGAGAGAGAGAGAGAGAGAATGATATACCAGGTTAGATTTTAGAAGGTCTGAAGCATAGGAGTAGATGTTAAAACCAACAATACAGAGAAGACATTGAACTCTGATGCTAAAGAGGCCTTTAAGTCCCTGGCGACTGAAAGACCTCTTCAAGGCCTCTCCTGAGTAGAGCCTTCGTTTTGGGAAAGAGGCCAAGTTGCCAATAACACAGAAGAAAGAAAGAAAAAAAAACAGATAAACAGAGCCCTGAAAAAATTCATTCACTGAAATAAACTGAAAAGCTTATATAAAATTGGAGGGAGGACTTTAAAATACAGCAAGAAATAAGAGGCCTCTGTTACCTTTCAGACAAACTACACTTGGCCCCCACAACAAATTTTTTTCCAGCTCTCCTCAGGGGAAAAAAGGAAGGAAGGAAGGGAGCGAGGGAGGAAGAGAGAAAGAGAGGGAGGGGAGGGAAACAGAGAAGGAGGGGAGGGGAGGGGAGGGAAGAGAGGAGAGGAGAGGAGAGGAGAGGAGAGGAGAGGAGAGGAGAGGAGAGGAGAGGAGAGGAGAGGAGAGGAGAGGAGAGGAGAGGAGAGGAGAGGAGAGGAAAGAAAGAAAACATGGTATGCTTGCACCTTAGTCTAGGTTAGTCCCAACAGAGAGCCTGGGAAGCTCTTCCCGACAGTCTGCTTTCTTTTCCTTCTGTCTGCTAGAGTGATGTCTTAAGAACCCTCAGAGGCTGCTCCAAGCTGGGGAGGCCTGAGGACCAGAGAGGAAGAGTCATCTGGAGCAGGAAGCTTGGACAGGGATGAGCAATCAGGAAGGAACCAGAGGAAGGGGCCTCCTGGATTGAAAAGTGACTGGAAAGACAAGTCGGCCTTTTGGCTGACAAAACAGACAAGATTTGCATCCCAGCCCAACCACTTAAAAACCAAATTCGACAAAATATTAAACACATATTCGTGCTTAGAAGCCACTGCAGGAAACCTACGACGCGTCGACTCATCTAGATCCCAAAGCATTTCTGACCAAGGTGCTCTTGCTACTGTTATCGTGGTGACTGTGTTTCCCATTTTACAAAAAACGAAACTGAGGTGTAGAGAAGCCTGATACCTGTAGATCAGCCCAATAGCTTGGCTCGGGCTTCTGTCACTCAACTGCTAGCCTCTGCTTTTCCTCAGCCGCAGAGCAGTGACCGTCTTTAACCTTCAATGTTATGTAAAATTAGGACAGCAGTACTGTATCTGATATGGGTGTCAGGCCTAGGAACAGCTATCAGAGAGCTGAGTCAGGTTCAAGAAGGGTATCACAGGCTACCGTTAGTCTTTGGGTAGGTGTTGTTTTGTTTTTATTTTTGAGAGATTTTTTTAATGGGCCCTGTCTAGCTGTGAAGAAGGAAACATCTCCATTTCTCTGTGTTCTCTTCTACCCTCTCCTCTCTTCATGTGCCCATAAAGCTTCCATGGCTCTACAACCATTGAGTTCCACTCTTTGTGTTCTAAGAAGATTTTATCAGGACACATTTTGGGCTGCAATGAAATTGTCTAATTCTCCTCCTGTAGCACTGAGCCCTGTAGGGCACAAGGCCGTATCTTATGCTTTATTATGATGCCTGGTCTATCAAACAGCACCTGAAACCATAAATAAGTACTTTCTGAACAAGTAAATCTTTACAAGCTGATGAGTATTTATATTTTCTAAAGTAGCATTCCAAACCTTTCTTGTCTAGCAAAGTCAACAGAGTTCACCACAAGCCTGGTATCTTCATCCTGGTTTTCTATGGTAAGAGGGATATCTATTTATCTGTACTCACTCAAAACATTTTCAGAACTTTTTGTGAGAAAGCTTCTCATATAAATCTCTTATCTCCAAATCATTCTCTGTGTTTAATTTTCAACCTAAGAGAATAATACTAATTTTAAAAATCAATTATTTTTGAATATCTGAGGATCAGAGCTTACAAATCCAAAAATAATAAGGTGAGGAGATTTCTGATGTCTTTGGTGAGATGCGAGTATGAATGAGTCTGGGATCTGAAACTCTGTCATCTGAAGCAGAGCCAGGAAAGCAACAGAGGGAACCTTTTCCTGGTTGCCAAGGGAACTTGCAGGGGGGCTTCTCCTGGGGAGGATTCCCAGCCAGCCACAGTCAAAGGCACCTTGACCTGTTCCTTAGTCCACTGTTCCTTCACTTCAGCAGGAGGTGAGCACCTGTGATCTGTAAGTAAAAGGAAGGAAACCATTATGGGAACTAGAAGCCAGGATCAAGGACGTCACCCACCCCAGCAGCCACCACTGGTGTCCAAAGACACAGAAGCAGAAGCTGGAAGTCATAAAAATTGGGAAAAAGAAACTGAAGCTCTGGATGTTGTTGCAATAGTTTCATACAGCTCTGGGCTCCCTGCCTCTTGCTCTTGTTTCTTACCAGATGGAATTAGCAGAGTTCTCTTGAGCTAACTTTATAGAAAAAAAATCAACAAGATAATCTTTTCCTGTTATTCGAAAAATATATTTGTTGTTCCTGATGTCTGGAGGAAAACAAGCATCCAGTAAACTGCTGTGCTACAGATTCTTTAAGACTGAAGAAAGCTACCCTTGTATTAACAGTGGCATAGAGGGCATGGTGGCACACAATTGAGTTCCCAGCGCTTGGGAGGGAGGAGGAATTGAGTGTCATCTTCTGTTACATAGCAAGTTTGAGGCCAGTCTGGGATACATGTGACCCTGTCTCGAAGGAAGGAAGGAAGGAAGGAAGGAAGGAAGGAAGGAAGGGGGGAAGGAAGGAAGGAAGGAGGAAGGAAGGAAGGAAGGAAGGAAGGGAAGAAGAAGGGAAGAAATGAAGGAAGGAAGAAAGAAAGAAAAGAAGGAAGGAAGCAGGAAAGGAAAGAAGGAGGAAAGGAAGGAAGGAAAGAGGAAGGAAGGAAGGAAGGAAAGAAGGAAGAGTATTTTTAAAAGAAAAAAGAAGAGTTTGCCCTATTTCTTCTACGCACCAACACCACTGCGGACGGAGGAGGTATACTGCAGAAGAGATCCTGAAGTTGAGAGAGCTGGGGAGACTTCTGAAAACTGGCAACTTAGTCATGGTACCCAAGCACCCTTCTTCTCTGCAGCATTCGCTTTCCCTTAGAGTGTCTTCCAGCCCTTGTGAGAACCAAGTTCCCAGTTGAGTCCTCACAGTACTAAGCTGGGAATAAGGAGCCTCAGGTTAGCTCCATGGGAGGCATTCATCCTTTCAACAAAACCCTCTCTACCAAAAGAACTGATAATTCCGTGATTCTTCCTGAGCACATTACTTATAGTTCTCTAACATTTTGAAAACGGCAATACATGTTATTAATTCATAAATAAAATGACAGGCATGAAAGTATCTTGTTGTTTTTTTTTTAATCTCTGAAGGCATCAGTGTTTTAGGTGACCTCTGGTCTCTTGGTATCCCTCCAGAGACCCCAAGTTACAACCAGTTACTTCAGCTCCACCTGCTTGTGGGGGGGGGGGGGGGATTAACAGGAAGCAGACACAGGAACCTAACTCGGCACTACGCCCCCCCACCACAGAGGGATATTGTGGTTAATAGGCTGAACAATAAATAACAGTTGTTGATACTTCTGTTCCTCAGGCCTTATGGCAATGTCTTCCATATATGTCCTTCTTTGCTCTCAAATAAGATTTTTATTATTACCCCCCCCCCAAGGTAAAATGGGGGAAACAGGGTTAGAGGGTGTAAGACCATAAGATAATATCGAAAAGCCCAACATATCTGGACTTGTATACTTAGTAGCTGACACCTTGCCAGGATTACCATGTCTGAGTGCATTCCCGTGGGCCAGGCACACATTAAAAGATTCCTATCTGAAATCTAAGAGAGCTTGAGCATCTAAGAACTAGAGATGCCCAAGACCCCTACTTTATCACCGACCTGATCTCCCTTTGCATCTTGCATTTTAGGTTACAGCCTCCAGTGACTCCTGATAGGACTCCTCCAGAGTCTACCGGCTCCTAGACCTAAGGATGACAGTCAGCCAGCGTTAGCAACGCTTACAAGGGATCACAAAAAAGCGGGAGCTAGCAATAGAACCCAAGGGCGGTTTACAAGTCTCTCGGTCCTCCCTGGCTTTCTATCCACGAGTTGACTGGCTCAGGGTTCCTCTATACGATGAAACATCTGTGGGAACCAACTGGGTAGTAGATGTTGTCTAAGTGGTCCAAGAAAACTTTGTCCATGTGTTGATTGAACCCGTGGTGGGTGGAAAGGGCTTCTCTCAAGGAGGGCAAAGGCAAACCTGTCATTGTGGCGCCTGGGTCGTGCTGTGACAGCCTTCTCAGCCAAACCACAATCATCCTGGACAGCTGTGTCCCCAGCCACACTTAACTGCCCTGAAGTTACATTTTCTGCCTCTCGCTGTGACTTACTCCTCTTACCACCTGGGAACCCTGTGTGTCTTACGCCTTTGAGGCCCACAGTCTTCCTCCCAGTCACTGTAGCTCTCCAGGATCCTCCAGAGTTTTATTTTGTGCTTTAGTAAGCAGCTTTGAAATGTGGTAAGGCAAGGACCCCCGCAGGGACACTGCTACGCCTATGGAATTCAAGATTCTCCCTCTGTGCTCAGGGTTAAGGATTGCCTGGCCCCCTTCGGGTGTGGCCCAACTAATCAGAATGGTGCTGGGCTCTTTGTAGAGTGTGAAGGGTGCGGTGGCAGAGGATGCAGTCCTGTTTCTACGCAGACACTCCGAGCCTGCCACACCAGGGAGAGGTCTGAGGCGCCCGCCGCGGAGAGAGGTGCAGGATTGCCTTGCTCCAACCTCTGCCCGCATACCCCTTCCACGCTGGCGCGTGCACACAGGCCAGGATGGAAGGCGACATCCTAACTTCTGCTGTGAGCAGGTGGGAGGGAAGAGACGCGAGAGGTATTCCATTGGTTGTCTGGAAAAATGAACTGCACCTTCCCCTCACTCGCACAGGATCAACTTTTCCCACCCCCTAGGGTGGGCATTAGTACTTTGGGGTCTAAGCCCGAACGTGGGAGCCCAGAGGTCCCAGGGACTTGGCTCTGCACAGACAGCGGGTGCTCTTAGACACCGGAAAAAAAGTGCCTTACAGTGTCCCGTGTCCCTCGAGTCCCTCGACTGGGCGAGCGCGCCTGTGTCGCGACCGCCCAGCTGCCCCGCGCGTGGCGCTGAGGCCGGGAGGCCCCTCCCCCTCCCCGCGGGCCCGCACGTGCCGCACCCCTGCGGGTTGAGCTCAGGTCCCGCAGTGGCGCGGCTGAGCTGGGCTAACCCGCGGGCAAAGCGCCGGCCGCGGCATCCCGCGCGGGGGCAGCGGCGCGATGCTGCACTGGAATGAGGAAGCTTGGCGGCGAGGGGAGGGCCCGGGCGCGCTGCGCGCGGGGGTGGCGGCGGCGCGCCGAGCGGGCCCGGCGCGGGCGAGCGGGCTGCAGCCGCCGGCGGCGCCAGCAGGTACGGCCGGTGCCCGCCGCCGCCCGGCGACCCTCGGCGGCCGGGCCCGAGCCCCGCGCGGCTGCAAACTTTGTGCGCGCGGCCCGGCAGGTCGCAGAGTTGCGGTCTGCAGCGGGACCCGGCGGCGGGCGCGGGGACTGGACGGCGCCTCTCTCTGCCCGGTTCCTAGTCCCCGCCGGTGTCGCGAAGCCGCGAGGTGTACGCGAGGGCCGGGTGGGCTACGGGACAAGCAGAACGGGAGACAGGTCGCGTGTGCCTCCCCCAAAGTTTTCACGGTGCGGGACCAGGGGCGCGCGCTCCGGGCGGCCGCAGGTGGTGGCGCGGTGTGCCCGGGCCAGGTGCGCTGCCCGCGGGCGGCGCTGTAGCGCGGGACTGCCGGGCGGCCCGGGGCTCCGAGCCCGGTCGGAGCCGTGGGGGGCGGGGAGTGTGGCGAGAAATGGGGAACAATGAGAGTGAGCAACTTGAGGAAGTCATTGTGAAAGAAAGCTGGGAATTGCTCCGCGGCCAACTTAGCAGGGCACTCTAACAAGTGCCTGAGCGGCCGCTCCCGGGCCGGCAACAGCGGCAGCCCGGCGCAGTGCAGCCCATCCCGGGACACTCGGCCGTGGCAGGCGGAGACTGAGTAGGTCCCGCGGGGTACAGGAGCCCCAGATTCCCGGCTGCTCTTCGCGCCCCAGGATCAGTCTTGGCCCCCAAAGCGCGGCATACAAACCCACGTGAGTGTTTTCAAATTAATTTCAATAGGAAAACTTGGGATAACTGGTGGATTTTTTTTCTTTTTTTTTTTTAAATTAGAAGTAGGAAAGAAAGGAAAGTCAATCGAAATCCATAGTGTCCGTGTTGCTCACGTCTGTCTTTTCCTTTCTGAGGCCGGAGAGCTTTAACTGAAGCGTCTCTCTGCCTCTCTAGGCTGGGACAAGCAGGTGCGCGACCAGGCCAGCCTGAGCCACTTCTGAGTAGTCTGGAATCCCACGAAGAGCATGCCCTACTCATGTTTAGACTTATATGGGCAGATCTAGTGAGATCCCAGAAACAAGCATTTCCAAAGTCGTGGGTAAAGACTTTCCTTATTTTTGGTGCGAGGGCTATTTGCTTTCCTGGTAGAATCCAGTCTTAGTTTGCTTTGTGCGAAATGGAAATGATCCGGGTATTGAAAGCGTACTTTGCTCATCACAGTGTGTGATCCCAGGTCATGGATGGAGCTATGGCAGGGAGACCCAGTTATCAAATAGGCTTGCGATTTATTTGAAATGTGTGGGGTTTTTTTTTTTTAATTACGAAGCATCAGTAGGGATTCCCAAGGAATCTTATGAGCCTTTGATTTCCTTCTAATTTGTAAGCTTCAGGATATGACATCTAGTAACCCAAAGAGGTACCAATTCAAAAGGTCTGAGCCAGAACCAGTTTCCATTCTCTCGGGTTGGAGCCCACCCAAAGTGAATTTTAACGTGCCGTTTGCCCAAGTTACCCACGCGTAATTTCTCCCCCTGCTGCAGATAACATATTTTACCTTTGAGCTGTCTTGTTCTAAACTTCCAGAACCAAAGTGGAACCAGTTCGTCACTGGTCCAACATACCCGCAAAAGAAAATTTAAAACGTCAAAAATGCATACAATGTATAATATTTTTCATAGACACTGAAATGCTTTTAATGATTAGTTCCTTTGGGTTATGAATGGAGAGGGGATTTTCTGTAAGAAAATCCCAGAGCCTGCGTTAGTTTCTTTGTTTGGCGATATTTGTTCTATGAGATTAGTTGAATTCATTCAGTTTTTTTCTATGAGATTTTTAAAGTAAAATTTTAAGCATGATTCTTATTATGTTAGTATGTGTCCAAATGGTTTCAGTAACAAATCAGATTATTTGATATGTGACTCAAAATTTAAACGGGGACAACTATCCATGACAAAAGAATCATCTCCTTACATTGGATCAGCACCCTGGAATACACAGAACATGTTGAGGACATGATGTGGAGGACATCCATGTAAATGACAATGGAGTGTTTTATGTTTTTATAAAAACATGTATAATTTCATCTTTTCCCACAAACATACATGATTGTTCCTTTTCTTGTGGAAGAAAAAAAAATGTGCCTCCCAGACTTATAATTCACTAGATCTGGTGGCAAAAACGTTTTAAGTGTAATGGCTTTGATGTTTTTGTGCATGGTAATAATTGAAATCTAGAGTTGAGAAATCCAAGGTACATGTTTGTATAATTCATTGGTGTTTTTTATTTAAGTGGAGGGCAAACCTTAAGCCCCCCCCCCAAATTTAGGAGCATCGTAGCAATAATATCCCACCATGGTGGCCTCACAAGCAGACACTGGTTGCTAATAAAGTGTGGGAGTGGGATGTCTGACTCTTTTGAGAAGTTTTTGTACTGTGCCCTAAAGAGAAACCAAATGGTGGCTGTTCTTGCGCATTTCCATTGTTGAAAAATTAAGAGATCACAGTGAATTTATTGACCAAAAGATCCAAAACCCAGCAGGTCCATAGGCCCCTTGCATTTTCTACTCCACTTAAGACTGAGTGTAAGGATAATGTTTCTTTGGTTTGAGGAAGCGTTTTCCTTTATCTGAATTTGTGTGTTTCATCTTTAGTTAATATAACAGCACATTGCTCATGAGAATGTAAGAACTTCTGAAATCCGAGGGGATCATGTGTGTGTGTGTTTAATATATATCAGGATTACTTATATTAATATATCCAGGAAATAAATTATATGTGTTCGTATGTACTCCTGCTTGCACAAGCACACATCACACACATTGTGTGGCGTGACAGAGGCTTGAAAATGGCAACGAAAGGAGTTTTAATATTAGATAAATGCACCTAACATGAGAGATAAATTTCCTTCATCTTATTTTTTTACTTTTTTAATATAAAATAAAGTGGTTTCTTTATAATGGTAAATTTGGGCATAAATAATGTTAGATTTATTTATTTAGGTCATTTTGAGTGCTTGTCAAATTTTGCACATTCAGGTACTGCTACTGCAGTTAGTAAGATTCCTCAAGGCACGCGTGAGTAGCGGTATGCCCTCTCTACTATTTGACGTTCAAAACAATCTGTCTGTAAAATAAGTGGCACTTGTTGTGTTCAGAGGAGAATGACGGAAGTGAATTTGCCTCAGAAGGCAAACCAGGAGCCTCTGAGTTCCTTGGGAACCGTTATTGCCTGTTTTTAAGACTGACAAATATTTTGGGACATTGTGGTTCCTCCTTTTAGCCAAAGCTCCTACTCTGACTAGAAGCCTAAGAGCAGGACTGTTCTCTTTTGTAGCTCTCTCACGTTGCTTCGTTCCACAGGATCACTGTGGGAGCACTGCATTTCACAGGAAAACACATAAAAAGTAAATGCAGCAAGTGATGGCTCCTGAGGATACAGAGGGAGAGACAGGAATCCATTTCACGTTTTGAAAGAGATCTTGGGTCCTGCTCCAAAAAGACATATGTTTTAATCTTAGAATTGTTGAGTGTCAGAGAATTAGCATTAAACACACACACACACAAATACAGATGATGAGCTATGGAGAAGTGGGGTCTGTTGAGTCTTGGGTCAGCACTCTAATAAATCCATATGAACAGTAACAGAACTATTTCACCGTGATGCTGATGCGATGCTCACACTCGTGTTCTTCGTATAAACCTCTGCTTCTTCACATCCCTCTCAATCTAACATTAGCACGTGCCTTCATACCTCAGGGGTCTTTGTCTCCTTGCTGGAGTATATGCTCCTGCTCTTAGAATTCCAGTGCCCCCTTTTTGACGGTGTTTGTTTGGGATAGCCTTTAGCTGCTAAGTGATAATGGAACAGTTACTTTTAAGACATGTGTAAGCATTTTTGCATACTGTCCTGCATGTGAACTATACCAGCCAACCAAACATGATTTGCAAAAACTTTCTAAGGGGAGAAATGGATGTCTGCCCTGGTTTGGGATATCCCACTGGCTCTTCATGAGAAAGTCCCAAAGGGACACAGCTGGCCTGGGGCACAATCTAAAGACAACTGGCAAATAATTTTCTTTGGCATTTTCCCATTTTCATGCTTGACTGTGATAAATAAGTGGATGCCAGTGTGTCTTCAACCCATGGTGATAAACTGTTCAAAAAAAAATTTATATCGAAAAGCCCAAATCTCAAGCATATAGGCCATTGAGCTTCTCCTTCACAAGCCTGGCCCAGCTACTTTTCTCCCATGACCATGTCTTGCTAGGGGGAAGTCACAATTCCCGTTGACTAAAGAACACCCCCTTTCCACCCTATGTCTGACAAATCAGACATCCGAATGATTTCTGAACTCACTTTGGTTAGGACAGGAAGCATAGGCTCCCTTCCTGTGTGAGCTTCCCTGAGAGAAAACCAGCTTCCCTCCTCCTTTGCATACTTGGCTGCTGGTTCCACCTTTCTCTGAGCCCCAGTGGTGAGTGGAGGCAGCAGTGGGACCTTGGAGGAAGAGGGATCTGAGGCCCAGCCCGGAACCAGGATCCTTCCCGGGTGGCTCTTCAGAGGGCACGCAGACCAAGTCTGGATTGTGTGGGAGAGAGAGACTGCTCTTATTTGGTCTTGGGGAGGCCCAAGCTTGTTGGTGAGTGTCACATGGGTTTGGTGTCTCGATGTGCTTGTTTGGCTTGACCTAGCCAGTGTTCTTTCCATTTCCCGCTGGGATTTTTGGTGAGCAGGCTTCACCCTGAGCCTCCCTGGCACTCCTGCCCAGCTCCCTGTCTTGGGCTGATGGAAAGCATCATTAGACTCCATCTGTGTGTTCGCTCTCAAGTTCGCCCCATGCTCCACCTCCTGACAGCTTGTGGCATGGGGCCACGGCTTAACGAATTGCCTAAAGTGGGCCCTAATTAGAGCAAAAGAGCTTCTCCGTATTTTCTCAACCGAGTGTACAGTGAGACGTTTCTCTTCAGAAAGCAGCTCACCTCTGCAGCAAATCTGACGCTTGCCGCCATTTTCAAAACAGAAGTTTCAGATGATGGCTGGAGAGTTAGGTGTAAGGGACTCCCGAGTCTGAAGAGAAGCCAGGCACTGTCCCAATCCAGTCTGATTTCCTTTCTGTCCCACATTCTCTTCCCCGTCTCATTCTTTCTTTTTATTTTTCTCTTGTATGTGGTATTTTGACTAAACTATTGAAACAGTTACCAAGGAATGTTCTTCAAAGTCTTTCTATGCATCAAGTAGATTTGTGTGTCTGTGTCTGTGTGTGTGTGTTGCAATATTTAGATTCTACACTGATTCTACACCTTATGACATTTTTCTGTGATGCTTAAACTGTTGGAAAATGAACTGTATGGTTTAGAATGAACTTTTGCCAAAGCTAGGTACTCAGCGAGCACCAACTACGCAAGTTTTGATCATTTTCTGTTGATCATTTTTCGCTGGTAAATCTGGAGCAAGTCGAATTCCACAAGACAGTTCCTTCAACCTAATGGAAAAAAAACGTTTAATTTAGCAACTTTAAGAGACATGAAAATGAGGAGCTGACCTTTTATAAGCTTACCTGTGGCACTGGGCAATGTGCCCCAGTGCTTTTAATGGAAACTAGAGGAAGCCATCGACCCCCTAGTGTGAGCCCCACTTTCAGTCTGGAAAAAAAAAGTGACCTTTTCTCCCTTATTTGTGCGGAGTTTTGTATAGAGTAGAAAATTAAAGTGATATTCAGAGAGACCTGTTGTAAAAACAGGTAAATTGTGTATACTACTTCATCAAATGAAAATCAGCTGCTAAGTATCAGGTCCTTCCTTTTTTCTTTTTCTTTTTCTTTCTTTCTTTCTTTCTTTCTTTTTTTTTTTTTTTTTTTTTGGTTTTTCAAGACAGGGTTTCTGTATCTCAGGTTCTTAAAGCAAAGGTTGTCTGTTAATTTTTAAACCATGGTTTGGAAAGTTCTAGCTCTTTTTCACCATGAGGCTCTTCTATGTGTGTGACTGAATTTGAAGGGCTTTTGCTTTTCACTTTTATTAAAAGCACATGGAATTTTTGTCAAAGTAATTAACTTTAAAGGAAAAAAAAAGACTTCGATTGTTGAAAACTCATTGATCCTGTCTGTTGGAAGACTGCAGAACAGTCCAAGCAGCCATCAAAACCAAGCTTCCCTATGTTTGGCTTTCAAATGTAAGGGCTTTTCCTGCCCAATTATAAATAGACTTGCCGATTTTTGTAACCGTACAAATGAGGAAGCTGTAAGGTTCCATGAGATTCAGCTGATGACCCTCCTGGCTTTGCATGAGGACCTTGTAGGCTGAAGGTGAAAGATTATAAGTTTCGTCCAAATAACCTGGGTTGAGTGAACACATGTTACACTTGGATCTCAATCTTATTCATGATGTGTGATGCTGATGTGAATGTCTTGAGGGTGCTCCCTTGTCTGGGCCAGGGGACACTGCTACAGAGCCATCCCATAGAATGAAATAAAACATGTAGACATCCCTTAGGATCTCACTAGAAAGCCATTGCAGACAGTCAAGTGGTATTCTTTTCTGTCGCCGTTCAGTTTATTGCCAGTAGTCGTTAATAGATAACTGGTTTTCTCCCTATTGACACTACAAGTATCTTACTTACCCCACCAGAAGTTGGGTGAGCAAAGTAACTTTCCAAAGTACTAAAGCCCTTAAAAGACCATGATGTGATTTAGGGAACTCAGTTTTTGAACGTAAGTTACAATATTGTGAACATAGCTTCGAAATGAGAAAATATTATAGATTAATATTTTAATAGTTTTTATGAAAAAGTTCCTTCACTGTAAGTGATGACAGTTGATGATTTTTGAAGTTGCTATCAATAAAACACCAGTTCCAGTACTTTAGGGGAAATGGCCGCAGAGTCCATGTGGCCTACCCTAACTGGGTGATAGCAAGCAGGACAGCCGTATTCGTCCTCCTCATTGGAGCAAAGACTAGATGCTCCTTATTATGTCTGGGATGTGCCCAAATGGCCTTTTGTGTTTCAAAGAATAAGAGACCACGATGAGTCCAGTGATGGCTCTGAGGTGGCACATGAACAGTGTCCCATTTTGTGGAAACGATAAGTAAAATGGAAAGCAGTGTGTGCTGGTATCTAGGAAGTGCATTTCAATGTCATCCCTGAGCAAATCAAGTCTGAGTGCTCTCTCCGCTACATTTGCTAAGTCTACATAGAAGTATTGCCGAGCAATGGGATGCTCCTATGAAGATCTGCAGGGTTTAACCTTTTTAGGCCTAAATAAAATGAAGTCAAATAAACTGGCCCAAGCCCTTTTTAACCAAAGTAGAGCAGCAGTATAGGCAGCCACCATCAGAGGTGTGCCTTTCTTAGTGGTATGGATATATAAGTGTTTTCTTCTCCAGCAAATACGGTTTAAGGTTGGATATTCAAGTGTCCATTGAAAAGATTTGCTTATACTATACCTGTATAATTTCAGTCAAAAGTCACGATGAGATACTGTATTTGTTGTGACACCACATCCCCTTACCACATAAGAAAATAATAATGTCCTAAGCTTGTACTTACCTCTATTAAAATAAACAAATGGGAACTGGGGAGAACAGGGCCCTGCTGTGTCTTCAGAACAATTACAAAGTATCAGCGCTTTGGGAATTATCTCTGTGAATCAGTCTCGGGGAAGCCGTTACTGTGTTTTAAAGATAGAAATCTCATTTGTGCTACATCTCCCTTCTCTCACTCTTCTCCTAGCCCTGAATGATTGTCTTCCAGAGTAAGAGAGCAGAAGACAATGTTTCTAAACTTATTCTCCTTTCCCTTAAGTGATGAAGTGTGAAAAGCCATTTGTATTTGAGGAAGCTACTTAAGAAGTGGCCAGTATTGATGGTCCAAATCAGGAGGCATGTTAATCGTCTCCGCATGTCTCTCCTCAGTTGCTGTGAGTAGGTAGCCCATGTGCAGGGTAGACAGGAAACCCAGCTTTGCTGTGTGAGCATGGCTTCCCTGATGGCGGAGAGAGGGAAGGGAAGAATGACAACCATGCCAGGACATTTAGGGGCCTCCTGTCTCCAATTCCATTCTCTGCATTTTAAAAATCATCTTTCTTGTGTAAGATTTACCATCTTTCCTCTTTCTTCCTCTGGCCTGGGGGTTCACCCTGCTGCCCAGGCTAGCCTGAAACTCATACACTCATCAGTGGCCTGGGCTGCTCTCAGACTCGTGTGTCCCTTTGAAAGTCCTGCGATTACAAGTGTGAGCCTCCATGCCTGGGTCCACCATTTTCTACCACACATCACGGAGCAGGCGCTCAATTACAACTTTTAACTAGGAAGCATTCTTTATTTTATCTGCTCTCTCTCTCTCTCTCTCTCTCTCTCTCTCTCTCTCTCTCTCGCTCTCTCTCTCGTGTGTGTGTGTGTGTGTGTGTGTGTGTGTTCGTGTGTGCCTATGCACATGTGTGTGAAGGTCGGAAGTCAAAATGGAGACTCTCCCTCAATCTCTCCCCCATGTTTCCAGGCCAGAGTCTGTCCCTGACAGGCTGTCTAGCCTCACAGATCCTTTGTCCCCACCTCCCAGCACTGGAATTACAGTTGCCAGGCAAGGCTTTCCCCCTGGGTTTCTAAGATTAAACTCAGGTCCTGCCTGAGGCATCCCCTTGGCCCCTTACTGTATTCATGACCGACTTCCTCATTTCCCTTTGACCCTTCTCCTTTTGCATATCAGTTCCTGCCCACAGAAGGAAAAATGTGAAGCCAGGGATGCACATCTGAGTGATTTGCCCTGGAGAAGGAGGTTTACGGAGCAGACTGCAGGAGCTTCTGCAGCTTAGCTGGATGTCGGGGGGGAGGGGCATGGTGAACGCTAAATTGGATTCCTATGCTCCTGTTTAAATCTTGTTTTTCATTGTTATTTGCACCAGCAAAGCTCTGGGAAATAATCATGAAACTGTGTAGATTGGCAGCTAATTTTTGGTAAAATGAAAAGAATCAGAGATGAAATAGGAGTGCTCAGAAGTTTTTATGTTCCCCAACCTGCTTTGTCAGACTGTTCCGCAAACCTAGAAGGTTGTGACTAGATACAAAGATTTGCATATTGCTGGCCTTTCTGGTGGAGCATTCCTTTTAAAAAACACAGCGTAATTCATGGCGCTATGATACATTTGCAAAAAAAGTAAAATCTTCAGTGTATAGATGAAAAGACATGTCTCTCACAAAATAATGTGTTTTATTACAGAGATCTGTAACTTAGAAATTTTTAATAGATTATAGTTTTAGACCCACCCCATTTCCCCCTACACATGCACACACACACACACACACACACACACACACAGAGAGAGAGAGAGAGAGAGAGAGAGAGAGAGAGAGAGAGAGAGAGAGAGAGAGAGAGAGAGCACGAGAGAGACTTAACTACCTTCAGAGAAAGTACTGTCCAGTATTTAAGCAGCTAGTACCAAGTATCCCTGGGGCAGCTTCTCCTGTAAGAAAGAAACACACTGGGCACATGTATGTAGCTGCATAGCCAGAATTTAATTGTGCTGCAGAAGTTCTGTTGTGAAAACGATGTCTTGGTTTCAGGCTATTGCTGAGAGCACATTTATATTCTAACCAAACATAAAAGGCGCCTTTCCTTGTCTGTCAGACATTCGGATATGGTCCCCTCTGCATCATACATACAGAGTTCTTAGAGCAGGAATAGCAGAGGGTAGACACTGTCACCAGATGACTGTGACTTCGGAGCTCAGCTCTGCTGTTGGTTGGATATAGCCTTGGGCTGGCTGTTCCTATTTTGTGACTCTGCTCTGGGCCTCAGTCTTCTCTCCTGTAAAATGGAGCTGATAGAACAGGTCTCCCTGACAAATAGGCATTGTCAGGAGGATGCTCACTGCATACTGGAATCTGAGCCAGGCTGCCCAGTAAAATGCAAGGCAAGGCAGGGTCTCGCTGTCTCAGGAAACATAACGGTGTCCCTCTCAAACACCTCACATATAACGAGCTGCCTAAAAGGTACCTGTGCTCTTCCATTTCTGGCTATAGACCAGGTCCTCAAGGGTCCTTGTGGAGTATCATTATACAGGGAGATCGCAAGGCCGTTTCAAGACGGGGAAGGGCATTTATCTTGAAAACAAATACAAAAGTTAGTGTATGGCGTTTTTGAATCCCAGGGGGCAGGTTTCAGAGCTTGTGGAAGTACAGTGGAGGCTGATTTCCCTGCAGCAGGCTTTCCATGCCGTGCGCTTAGTAATTCTCTGGTAGCCATAATGTTAGACTAACTTGAGAAGACAAACGTTTGTGGTTTCCGGCTGGCATCTCCTTTTCCATTTTGAAGGTTCTCTCAGCTTGAGAAAATTCTGGAGAAGACAGTGGGCTATGACACAGAGCCCCACTGGGAAAGGTGCTTGCTGAAGGAAGACCTGGCAGCACCCCTTGCGGACTTGTGTGCTCCTGTGCTCTAGTAAGCCCTCCTCTGGGCCTTGAAAGTTAGAAACGGGCCAGCACTAAGGAACACCTGGCCAGCCTGCTTACCTGGAGGCAGCAACTGCCCAGGGCTGTTGGATGCTTTTCCCAGGAGCCAGCCAGGTTCCAGCCTGGTGGCAATGGCCTCTGTGTGGCAAGAGGAAAAGAAAGGCTCCTGGTTTCCCAGGGAGTCTCCCACGCACGGGCTGCAGAAGCTTTGAGTTTGTGCTTTCTGGCTGATTCCCCAGTACAATTGGGTCCTTCCTTGGCCGTCTGAAACCTGTGACCTATTCTACTGTTTTCCATGCCTTTTCTCTAACATTAGTGACATGTTGACTGCTTCTGTCTGAATCAGGGAAACGAAACCTG